>NW_025206638.1:0-6299 GCF_004010195.1 Chiloscyllium plagiosum | reverse complement strand
CTCTGTTTCAGTCCCTCTGTTTCTCGTCCCCTGTTTCAGCCCCTCTATTTCAGCCTCTCTGTTTCAGCCCCTCTGTGTCTCGTCCTCTGTTTCATCCCCTTTCTTTCTCGCCCTCTGTTTCAGCCCTCTGTCTCTCGCCCTCTGTTTCAGACCCTCTGTTTAAGCCTATCTCTTCCTCACCCTCTGTTTCAGACCCTCTGTATCACCCTTTGTTTCTTGCACTCTGTTTCAGACCCTCTGTTTCTCGCTCTCTGTTTCAGCCTCTCTGGTTCACAATCTCTGTTTGAGCCCTTCTGTTTCAGCCAATCTGTTTATCGCCCTCTGTTTCAGCCCCTTTGTTTATCGGACTCTGTTTCTGGTCCCTTGTTTCAGCCCTTCTGCTTCTCGCCCTCTGTTTCTTGACGACACGATAACTCACTGCTTCATTCAACTACGAGCATAGTTTGAAAAGAAACGGGGCGGAAAAGTGAGAACGACATAATGACTGTTGGATATTGGTACCCCTTTTGAAAAGATAGGATTTTGTACAGTATGAAATCTCATTTATCAGCTATTTAATTTGTAAAATCCTAACAGGCGAAAACAAATCGAGAATCAAGTCAATCATAGTGCTCACATTACTCGTTGAACTGTCGTCAATAAGTTACCTGTTGCCAAATGTGTACTATCATAAGAGTGTTATTTTCAAAGTTAACAAGATTTTGTTCTCATAATGAATTAAAATCAACCATCCAATACAGGTGGCAACGAGAACTTGGTCATCCAAACACATGAGTCGCTGTTCCATGGCCACACACCAAAAGGATACAGAAAATGAATTAACAAAGAGAAAATTAAAACGTAACCTTAAAAGCATAATACAACAAAAAGCCCTCATGCAAATACAGATTTTTACAGGAGGGAGTTCTCATCAAGACACCTTGTACCAGCACTTGTAATTAATGATTCCTTCATTGAGCAGTCCTGATCAGGCAAATGGAAATCAGAACATCAGATGTGAAGGAAGACACAAATGACCTATACAAGAGGTACGGATTGCACCTAAATTGAATGGGGACTAATATATTGGCAGGGAGATTTGCTGGAGCTACTCAGGAGGACTTAAACTATTAAGGTGGGGGGGAGGGGGGAGTGGGACCAAGGAGATGGTGAGCAAAGAGATCAATCTGAGACTGGGACAGTTGAAAATAAAAGAGAGTCAAACAGTCAGGGCAGACAGGGACAAGGTAGGCTAATAAATTAAACTGTATTTATTTCAATGCAAGGGCCTAACGGGGAATGAAGGTGAACTGAGGGCAGGGTAAGTATTATAGGACAGGGAGATCACAGCAATAACAGAAACATGGCTCCCGAATGGGCAGGACTGGCAGCTTAATGTTCCAGGATATAAATGTTACAGGAAGGATAGAAAGGGAGGCAAGAGATGAGGGGAAGTGGCGTTTTTGATAAAGGATAACGTTACAGTTGTGCTCAGGGAGGATATTCCCAGAAATAGATCCAGAGAAATAATTTGGGTGGAACTGAGAAATAAGAAAGGGATGATCAACCTATTGGGATTGTATTATATACCCCCTAATAGTCAGAGGGAAATTGAAAAACAAACCTTTAAGGAGATCTCAGCTTTCTGCAAGAATAATAGGGTGGTTATGGTAGCGGATTTTAACTTTCCAAACATAGACTGGGACTGCCATAGTGTTAAGGGTTCAGTTGAAGAGGAATTTGTCAAGTGTGTACAATTTTTTTTCTCTTTCATTATGTGGTTGTACCTACTAGAGAAGGTGCAAAACTTGTCCTACTCTTGTGAAATACGGCAGGACAGGTGACGGAAGTGTCGGTGGAGGAGCACTTTAGGGCCATCGAACATAATTCTATTAGATTTAAAATAGTGTTAGAAAAGGACAGGCCAGATCTAAAAGTTGAAGTTCTAAATTGGAGATAGGCTAATTTTTACAGTATTAGGCAAGAAATTTCAAAAGCTGATTGGGGGCAGATGTTCAGTGGTAAACGGATAGCTGGAAATGGGGAAGCCTTCCGAATTGAGATAACAAGAATCCAGAGAAAGTACATTCTTGCTAGGGTGAAGGCAAAAGCTGGTAGTACAGTAAATACGGGATGACTAAAGTAATTGAGGGTTGAAGAAGAAAGAACAAAAATGTTTGCAGCCCAGGAACAGGCCCTTCGTCCCTCCAAGCCTGAGCCCAGCCAAATGTATTGTCTGAACCTGTCAGTCAATTCCTAAGCATCTGTATCCCTGTGCTAACCAACTACTTATGTGTCTGTCCAGATGCATCTTAAATGAATCTACCCGTGCCTGCTTCTACCACTTCTGCTGGCAACCCCCTCCAAACTCCCACCACTTTTGTTTGACGTAGTTGTCGCGTGTATCCCGCTTGAACATTCCACCTCTCACCTTGAAAGCATGATGTCTCCTTATTGAATCCTTCACCCTGGGAAAACGATTGTCTCTATCCACCCTGGGAAAAAGATTGTCTGTACCCTTCATGATTTTGTAAACCTCAATCAGTTCCCCCCTCAAGCTCCTTTTCTTCAACTGAAAATAAGCCTAACCTACTCAACCTCTCTTCCGAACTAACAACTTCTATACCTGGCAACATCCTCGTTAAACCTGCTCTGCACACTCTCCAAGGCGTCCACATTATTTTGGTAATGTGGCGACCGGAATTGTCACCAGTTCTAAATGCAGCAGAACCAATGCCTTGTACAATTTTAACATGAATTGGTTGAGAAAAAGAAGGAAGCACATGTCAGGTATAGACAGGATACATGGAGTGAATCCTAAGAAGAGTATAAATGCAGCAGGAGGTGAATGAGGGGACATGAGATAGCTTTAGCAAATAGAATTAAGGAGAATTCAAAAGGTTTTTACAAATACATTCTGCACAAAAGGGTAACTAGGGAGTGAATAGTGCCCCTCAAAGAATAGAGGAGAAAGTGAGGGCTCCAGATGCTGGAGATCAGAGCTGAAAATGTGTTGCTGGAAAAGCGCAGCATGTCAGGCAGCATCCACGGAAAAGGAGAATCGACGTTTCGGGCATAAGCCCGAAGACACTCCAGGGAAGACACTTCCCTGGAGTTTCCTGAAGAAGGGCTTATGCCCGAAACGTCGATTCTACTGTTCTCCGGATGCTGCCTGACCTGCTGCGCTTTTCCAGCAATACATTTTCAGCCCCTCAAAGAATGGCTAGGCGGCCATTGTGTGGAGCGGCAGAATACTGGGGAGGTACTAAATGAACATTTTGCATCAGTATTTAATGAGGAAAAGGATATGGAAAATATAGAATGCAGGGAAATCTATGGGTGGCATCTTGCGAAATGTCCATCTTTCAGAGGAAGAGGTGCTGGATGTCTTCAAACGCATAAAGGTGGATAAATTCCCAGAACCTGATCAGGTGTATCAGAGAACTCTGTGGAAGCTAGAAAAGTGATTGCTGGGCATCTTGCTCTCATATTTGTATCGTCGATAGTCACAGGTGAGGGGCAGGAGGACTAAAGGTTGGCTAAACGTGGTGAAACATTACAACTCGGATGGTAAGGACAATTCAGGGAACTATAGACCAGTGAGCCTGACGTTCGAGGAGGGCAAGTTGGCAGAGGGAATCCTGAGGGACAGGGTGTACATAGAGTCATAGAGTCATAGAGATGTACATTGAGAAAGGCAAGGATTGATTAGGTTTAGTCAATATGTCTTTGTACGTGGGAAATCATGTCTCACAAACTTGATTGAGTTTATTGAAGTAGTAACCAAGAGGATTGATGAGGGCAGAGCTGTAGATATGATATATATGGATTTAAGTAAGGCGTTCGACAAGGTTCCCCATGGGAGACTGGTTAGCAAGTTCAGCTCTCACGGGATACAGGGAGAGCTAGCCATTCGGATACAGAACTGGCTCGAAGTAAGAAGACGGAGGATGGTGGTTGAGGGTTGTCTGAAAAAGGTGGAGGGTTGTCTGGAGTCCTGTGACTATTGGAGCATCACAAAGATCGGTGCTGGGTCCACTACTTTCTTTGATTTACGTAAGTGAACTTTATATGAGCATGAAGCATCGTTAGTTAATTTGCAGATGACTCAAAAATTGGAGGTGGAGTGGACAGCGAAGAAGATTACCTCAGATTACTACAGGATCTTTACCAGATGGAGCAATGGGCTGAGACGTGGCAGATGGCGTTTGATTCAGATAAATGCGAGGTGCTGCATTTTGGGAAAATAAATCTTAACAGGACGTATACGCTTACTGTTAAGGTCCTAGGGAGTGTTGCCGAGAAAATAGACCTTGAAGTGCAGGTTCATAGCTTATTGAAAGTGGAGTCGCAAGTAGACAGGATAGCGAAGAAGGCGTTTGCTATGCTTTCTTTTATTGGTCAGAGTATAGCTTACAGGAGTTGGGAGGTCATGTTGCGGCTATATAGGACATTGGGTAGGTCACTGTTGGAATATTGAGTGCAATTCTGGTCTCCTTCTGATAAGGAAGATGTTGTGAAACTTGATTTGGAGATGCCAGTGTTGGACTGGGGTGTACAAAGTTAAACATCACACAATATCAAGTTATAGTCCAACAGGGTTAATTGGAAGCAATTAAGCTCCAAAAGGTAGTGTGCTTCCAATTAAACCTGTTGGACTATAACCTGGTGTTGTGTAATTTTTTACGTTGTGAATCTTGAAAGGGTTCAGAAACGATGTTGCCAGGGTTGGATGATTTGAGCTTTAGGGGGAGATGGAACAGGCTGGGCCGGTTTTCCTGGAGTGTCAGAGGCTGACGGGTGACATATAGAGATTTACAAAATCATGAGGGGCATGGAAAGGATAAAAGGATAACGTCTTTTCCCTGGGGTCGGGGAGTGCAGAACGCAAGGGCATAGTTTTAGGGTGAGAGGGGAAAGGTAAAAAAGAGACTGAAGGGGCAAACGTTTCACGCAGATGGTGGTAGGTCTATGGAATGAGCTGCCAGAGGAAGTGATTGAAACTGGTACAATTGCAACAGTTAAGATTAATTAGAATGGGTATATGAATAGGTAGGAATTGGTGGGAAAAGGCCGGATGCTGCCAGGTGGGACTAGATTGGGTTGGGATATCTAGTCTGCATGGATGTGTTTGACCGAAGGATCTGTTTCCATGCTCTACATCTGTATGATTCTATGACTCAGAGAACCATTAGAACACAAGATATTGGAACAGAATTAGTACATTTGACCCATTCAGCCTGTTCTGCCCTTCAGCATTAAATAAAATGTTTCTCCGCGGCATTCACCGAGCATTGTGTAGCAGCTTTTTTGGCTATTGAGCGGCTCGGTGGCACAATGGTTAGCACTGCTATCTCTTAGTGTTACAGGCATTGGTTTGATTTCAGGTTTCAGTAACTGTCTGTGTCGAAGTTGCATTTTCTCCCTCAAGTTTCCTTCCACAGTTCAAAGATGTGCAGCTTGGGTGTATTCATCAGTGCCAGATGAAAGGTAGTGAAATAAGTTTGAGTGGGATGATCTTCAGAGAGTTGGTGTAGACTTGCTGGGCTGGCTTGGCCTGTCTCCACACTGTACGAATTATCTCCGTAACGCGTGAAACCTTTGGTTGTGTGTAAATTAAAAGAATCTGCTTTGAATTCGGGGACTTGTTAAGAAATCTCACAAACAGAGACTGGAACGGTTATTTCAATTTTATTGCATGGAGCAAACAAAATATGACCACATAAGTCAGCAAATTATATCTGACAGCACAGTCTGGCCCTTACCAAATCACTGGACGAATTTAGCTACGATTTCTAACAAATATTTTTGCTTCTAGCTGCGCCAATTGTTTGGTTATGTTGCAGTGCTGTTCACCGAAGTTCTGTAACTCTAATATCCTGGAGTTCAATTCTTATAGAATTTCCATCCTGCAAGTTTAAAGCGTGAAGTTAATGGCGATCAGTTTGATATTTTCGTTCACTGTATTGACGACTCATCTGGAGCCATCATGTACACAGCTTGCTTTCGTATCAAAGGTAGATCTGAAAATGTGTTGCTGGAAAAGCGCAGCAAGTCAGGCAGCATCCAAGAAGCAGGAGAATCGACGTTTCCGGCATGAGCCCTTCTTCTGGAACAAGGGTTCATGCCCGAAAGTCGATTTTCCTGCTCGTTGGATGCTGCCTGACCTGCTGCGCTTTTCCAGCAACACATTTTCAGCTCTGATCTCCAGCATCTGCAGTCCTCACTTTCTCCTATCAAAGGTAGATCCCTTGTTACTTGATAAATTCCGAATTGAAGGTCTGTGCAGGGCAGCTTTTGCTGAAACACCTGCAGGACAT
>NW_025206637.1:10665-11971 GCF_004010195.1 Chiloscyllium plagiosum | reverse complement strand
CTGGTCAAAGCAAGGGAGCCTGGAGGCACCAACATCTTGCAATATTTACAATGGAGATAAATCCTCAGATCAACACACTGTGCTGAACTGAGAGAGCTCACACAGATCTGAGAGTAAACTTACACAAACACTTCTCAGCAACTCCTAGAATAAAATCCTGCAGACTGACAGTGAATCCATACATGTGGGAGCTTTCTTCTAAGAGGATCGCAGTCTCTGATCAGAATCTATCAGGAGATGACCCCATGATGACAGATTGCAACTTTCAAGGCAGTGAGGTCATGTCAGGGGGTAAGGCTGACCTCTCAGTTCAGGCATCGGACTCTGATCCTGGATTTATTCCATGGTTCATGTGAAAGGTCATCCCTCAATAACAGGCCATTGCCGGGAGCAGGTAAAGAGAAACTTCAAAACAGAACTGTGTCACTGCAAAGCCTCAAGGTGTCCCAGACCATTTCACCAGGAACACAAAGAGAACAAACATCTCTTCATTGAACAGAGCTATGAGAGGGAATAGAATCGAGTTTACTTCAGATTTCCAACATCTACAGTATTTTGCTTATGAATGAGAAGGAGTTTGAGTCCATTGGGATTGTGTAGAGTGGGAGTGCGTGTGAAGGTTTTTCAGTCCATTGGGATTGTGTAGAGTGGGAGTGTGTGTGAAGGATTTTGAGTCCATTTGGCTTGTATAGAGTGGGAGTGCGTGTGAAGGATTTTGAGTCCATTGGGATTGTGTAGAATGGAAGTCTGTGTGAAGGGACTGAGTCCATTGGGATTGTGTAGAGCGGGGGTAGGTGTGAAGGGTTTTGAGTCCATTGGGACTGTGTCGAGTGGGAGTGCGTGTGAAGGGTTTTGAGTCCTTGGGATTGAGTAGGATGGAAGTGCGTGTGAAGGGTTTTGAGTCCATTGGGATTGTGTAGAATGGGAGTGCGTGTGAAGGGTTTTGAGTCCATTGGGATTGTGTAGAGTGGGAGTGTGTGTGAAGGGTTGTGAGTCCATTGGGATTGTGTAGAGCGGGGGTAGGTGTGAAGGGTTTTGAGTTCATTGGGATTGTGTAGAGTGGGAGTAGATGTGAAGTGTTTTGAGTTCATTGGGATTGTGTAGAGTGGGAGTGCATGTGAACGGTTTTGACTCCATTGGGATTGTGTGGAGTGGGAGTGCGTGTGAAGGGTTTTGACTCCATTGGGATTGTGTAGATTGGAAGCGTGTGTGAAAGGTTGTGAGTCCATTGGGATTGTGTCGAGTGGGAGTAGGTGTGAAGTGTTTTGAGTTCATTGGGATTGTGTAGAGTGGGAGTGCATGTGAA
>NW_025206637.1:0-10647 GCF_004010195.1 Chiloscyllium plagiosum | reverse complement strand
CCAAAAATTGAAGCGAGTGGGAGTGCGTGTGAAGGGTTTTGTGTGCATTGGGATTGTGTAGAGTGGGAGTGTGTGTGAAGGGTTTTGACTCCATAGGGATTGTGTAGATTGGGACTGTGTGTGAAGGAGTTTGAGTCCATTAAGGTTGTGTAGAGTGGGAGAGCTTGTGAACGGTTTTGAGTTCATTGGGATTGTGTGGAATCAAAGTGAGTGTGAAGGATTCTGAGACCATTGAGATTGTGTGGAATCGAAGTGAGTGTGAAGGATTTTGAGACCATTGGGATTGTGTAGAGTGGGAGTGCGTGTGAAGGATTTTGAGTCCATTAAGGTTGTATAGAGTGGGAGTGCGTGTGAAGGGATTTGAGTCCATTGGGATTGTGTAGAGTGAGAGTGTGTGTGAAGGGTTTTGAGTCCATTGGGATTGTGTAGAATGGAAGTGTGTGTGAAGGGACTGAGTCCATTGGGACTGTGTCGAGTGGGAGTGCGTGTGAAGGGTTTTGAATGCTTGGGATTGTGTAGGATGGAGGTGCGTGTGAAGGGTTTTGAGTTCATTGGGATTGTGTACAGTGGGAGTGTGTGTGAAGGATTTTAAGTCCATTGGGATTGTGTACTATGGAAGTGCGTGTGAAGGGTTTTGAGTCTTTGGGATTGTGTAGAATGGAAGTGCGTGTGAAGGGTTTTGAGTCCATTGGGATTGTGTAGAGTGGGAGTGCCTGTGAAGGATTTGAAGTCCATTGGGATTGTGTAGTATGGAAGTGCTAGTGAAGGCTTTTGACTCCATTGGGATTGTGTAGAGTGTGAGTGCACGTGAAGGGGTTTGAGTCCATTGGGATAGTGTCGCGTGGGAGTGCGTATGAAGGATTTTGAGTCCATTGGGATTGTGTAGAGTGGGAGTGTGTGTGAAGGGTTTTGAGTCCATTGGGATTGTATGGAATCGAAGTGAGTGTGAAGGGTTTTGAGACCATTGGGATTGTGTAGCGTGGGAGTGTGTGTAAAGGATTTTGAGTCCATTAAGGTTGTGTTGAGTGGGAGTGCGTGTGATGGGTCTTGCGTCCATTGGGATTGTGTAGAGTGGGAGTGCGTGTGATGGGTCTTGCGTCCATTGGGATTGTGTAGAGTGGGAGTGCGTGTGAAGGGTTTTGAGTCCATTGGGATTGTGTAGAGTGGGATTGTGTGTGAAGGATTTTGATTCCATTCGGATTGTGTAGAGTGGGAGTGCGTGTGAAGGGTTTTGACTTCATTGGGATTGTGTAGAGTGGGAGTGTGTGTGAAGGGTTTTGAGTCCATTGGGATTGTGTAGAGTGGGAGTGTGTGTGAAGGGTTTGAGTCCATTGGAATTGTGTAGAGTGGGAGTGTGTGTGAAGGGTTTTGAATCCATTGGGATTGTCTAGCGTGGGAGTGCGTTTGAAGGATTTTGAGTCCATTGGGATTGTGTAGAGTGGGAGTGCGTGTGAAGGGTTTTGAGGCAAAAGTGAGGACTGCAGGTGCTGGAGGTCAGATTCTAGATTAGCGTGATGCTGGAAAATCACAGCAGGTCAGGCAGCATCTGAGGAGAAGGAAAATCGTCATTTTGGGCAAAAGCCCTTCATCAGGAATGGGTTTTGAGTCCGTTGGGATTGTGCAGAGTGGGAGTGAATGGGTGTGGGTTCGGGTCTATTGCGATTCCGTTCCACATGTGGCTTTGTCTGGATATTAGGATGGCAGTGAGCTCCGAGTGCTGCCTGAGTGAACTGGAGTAGGAGCTCTCAGGCACTTGGGAAAGTCTGTCTGAGAATCTCCAAGGGACTGTTTTACAGTTTCTGAAATTTTAGTCAATTTGGAGGAGCTGCAGTATCCACATCATAGACCTGTGCTGGCATCAGCCTATTAAGGCAGTCCCACGGACCATAGTGAAACCATTGTGCAGCCTAGAGATCTCACCAGGCAGCCCCTGGTCTCACCAAACACACTGTAAAAGACTTCAAACCACAAAATGAATAGTATCACAAGCATTCCCACTCTGATTGAGGCAACGGGGACTGGATCCTATCAGAAACAAAGGAAAATGTAGATTTCTATTGTGAAATAAAAATAAAATGGAGATCTGAAATTAAAGCACAAAATGATGGAAAATCTCAGCAAGTCTGGCAGCATCTGTGGAGAGAGAAACCAATGTAATGTTTCGAGTCTGGTATGACTCTTCTTCAGAACTGAAGAACTTAGAAACTTTATTCTGAAATAAAGTCAGACAAGATTCAAAATGTTGCTCTCTCCATAGATGCTGCCAGACCTGTTGAGTTTCTCCAGCAATTTCTGCTTTAATTGCCGATTCCTATAGTCCCATCTGCAATCTCAGAGTTTCTCACTCTGAGCAGCATTTTACAGGGGCAGCACGGTGGCTCAGTGGTTAGCATTGCTGCCTGATAGTACCAGGGACCTGGTTCGATTCCAGTCTCGCATGACTGTCTGTGTGGGGTCTGCACATTTTCCCTGTGTTTGCGTGGGTTTCCTCCCACAATCCAAAGATGTGCAGGTCGGATGAATTGGCCGTGCTAAATTGCCCACAGTGTTCAGGGATATGTAGCTTGGGTGCATTAGTTAGGCCAATATAGGGGAATGGGTTGCCATGGTCTGAAAGGCCTGTTTCCATGCTGTTGGGATTCTAATTCAATTCAGAGTCAACAATAGTTTGTTTTCAAGAACTCTTCTTGAGATATTTTAAGGTTTTTTTTTAATTTTGCAGTTGAGGTTGGGGGCGATTATATCACATTTTCAGTGTTTACTGTTTCACCAACTCCGTTATTAGGGGAGATGCAATACACAATAACAATACTGTCTGTACGTGATGAACACCAAAATAGAACTGGAATTCATCAAAATCATGAATAATGATCAGTCTTCTATTAAACTTAAAGGCGCAATAGACAAAACAAAGCTGGGTCCAAATCCTGGAATTTCGTCCTGAAGGGCATTGTGGGTCGACCAATAGCAGGAGGACTGCAGCTCACCTCCCTCCCCAACCCCGGGCAATTAGCCTCAGGCTGAAGGAATGGGCAATGATGAGGACACAGTCGGGACAACTCTACCTAACCCCACATGGGATGTGGGTGTCACCGGCTGGGTCAGCATCTATTACCCGTCCCTAGTTGCCCCCATGAGAAGGTGGAATTGAGCTACCTTCTTGAACCGCTGCAGTCCGTGTGCTGTAGGTTGACCCACAATGACCAGAGGGAGGGAATTCCAGGATTTTAACCCAGCGACAGTGAGGAAGCTCTGAAGGTCCAAGCAGCTAAAGGCACAGCTGCCAGTATCATGGATTGATACGACTTCATCAACCAGCATGCCCTGTCCTGTGAACCTTGACCCTTATCCTCAGTACCTTGTAGTCACATGCCACACAGCGACATGAACAGGCTGAGAGTTGAAAAATGTGGTGCTGGAAAAACACAGCAAGCCAGGCAGCATCCGAGGAGCAGGAGAATCGACGTTTCGGGCATAAGCCCTTCTTCAGGAATAAGGCTGGTGTGCCAAGCAGGACTCACTGAGATCCTTGTAGAGGGAGGAGGGAGCTTCTTCAAGGTAGGTATCCTTGAACAGGCTGAGAGTCTGGCTCAAGGATGAGGGTCTTGGAGAGGCGTAGGTCTCAGACTGCCTCAGCAGAAAATTTTTAAAAATCTGTTCTTTGATGTTTCTGTATTCACAGCTCGACAGTGCTATAAATAGTGAGATCTCAGAGCCAAGGACATGGCCTGCTCAGAGTGGCAGCTGTGCATTTGACAAGGTAATGGTTTGTGCCATTGGGACCAGCTCAGCCCAACTCTGAGCTTCTCCTGGTGTGGCTCAATCTGAGCGATCAGTCTCTGCTGCATTTACTGCACAGGAAGGACTGGGGGCTGGGAATGGGCTGAGAATGTGCAGCTTTCAATTCATCTCCGTTTTCTCTCATCCCTGGGTCAGTGGGTTGATTTTTTTTCTCATCTTTTTGAAGCAAGCAGCTCTGGAGGGCACAACAGTCAGTGCCTATTCCCAGTTGTCAGGGCCGTGACATTTATATCTCATTAGTAAAGGTCCTTCCAGCAGGGAGAGACACACTCGAGAGCACACAATCCAGTGGTCATTTTACTGTACAGAAGGTCTCTGGGTCCACAGCAGCCATTTATCTTGTGAGTGCAGCTGAGCCAATGCAGAGGATGTGTCTTCACAATGAGCAGATGCAAATGGGATAAGCACTGCAGGACCCTGAGATTGGTGCCCTCGTCCTGTTGGGGGCATGTTTTAAAAACATGTAACTGGGTGTGTGTTGGAGTTAGATAAACATGAGGATTAGATTAGATTCCCGACAGTGTGGAAACAGGCCCTTTGGCCCAACTAGTCCACACCGACCCTCTGAAGAGTAACCCACCCAGACCCATTTCCCTCTGACTAATGCGCCTATCTCTATGGGCAATTTAGCATGGCCAATTCACCTGGCCTGCACATCTTTGGAGTGTGGGAGGAAACCCACGCAGACATGGGGAAAATGTGCAAACTCCATTCAGACAGTCGCCGGAGAGTGGGAATCGAACCAGGGTCCCTGTGAGGCAGCAGTGCTAACCACAGAGCCACCATGCCACTGTATTGCTAAGTGGTAGAAAGTGAGTGCATTTCTGAGCCACGTACTGCAGCAAAGTGTTCAGTCAGACTGCAGGTCTCGGAATAATGGGAATGAACATTATGTCCCAGTGTTACTGGGTCTGGAACATACTCAGTGTTCCTGCTCCTGATCACTCTGTGTGAGTGTAGATGTTGGCCAACAGCCTCTCTCTCTGTCTCTCATAGATTCGCACAGTGCAGAAAAGACCCTTCAGCCTATTGAGTCTGCACCAACATTAATACCATTAAAAATGCACCAATCCTGATTTCCTGCACTTCTTCCATATCCTTGAATGTTATGATATTTGAAGTACTCATCCAAATTTTTTTTTCCCAAGGTTGTGAGGTTTCCAGCAGTGCATTCCACATTCCCAGCACCTGATGGGTGAAAAAGTTTTTCCCCAAATCTCCTGTCCCTTACCCTAAAACTATACTGTCTTGTGATTGACCCCTCAAACCAAGGGAGCACGTGCTTTGTTTTCACCCTGTCCATGCCCTCATATCTCCCCCATGTCATCTCTGCTCTACAGAAAACAATCCAAACCTATCTCGTCTCTCCTTATAGTTCAGTTTCTCCATCCCAGGCAACCTCCTAGTGAACCTTCTTTGTAACCTCCTCTAGTACTACCACATGCTTCCTGTAGAGAGGTGACCAGAACTGCACGCAGTCCTCCAGTTGTGAACTGACCAATGCTCTGTACAACTCTGACATGATCTCCTTTTATACTCTGTGCCAGCAAGTGATGAAAGCAGGTGTCACACATGTCTCCTTAACTATTCTATTCACATGATCCGCTGACTTCAGAGACTTGTGAATAACTACCCCAAGCTCCCTCTGGTGTCTAAGCTACCTAGTATCCTTCCATTCATTAAATATACTCTCATCTTGTTACTTCCAAAGTGTATTTCCTCACATTTATCAGGATTAAATACCATTTACCACTGGTCTGCCCATCCGACCAACCCACCTGTTTCTTCCTGTAACCCACAACCACCATCTTCATTATTAACCACTCCACCAATCTTGGTGTCATCTACAAATTTGCTTAACATTTCTCCAAAATTTTCATCTATATCATTTATATATGTAATAAACGATAAGGGTCCTGGTGCCGCTCCTTGTGGAACACCAGTCATTCAAACAGCTGCCCTTTGTCCTATACTAAGCAAGTTTCTGATCTATCTGGCAAGGTTTCTCTCAATCCCTTTCTCAATCAGTCTCACATGTGGGATCATTGATATAAATTGGAGAATGTTGACACCTCAGCAGACCCATGAAGGATTCCACTGGCAACTTCTGACAAGTCAATGATCCATTAATGCATGCTTGCTTCTGCCATCCAGCCCAACCTGTTATCCATGTTAATATATGACCCTCTTCACTAGGAGCTTTTTATTTTGCAATACCTTTTAGCACATTACCAAATATCATCTGGACCGGATGCCACAATGGTCCAGTGACACGATCCATTGCTTCAGTCAGAAGGTTGTCCCACTATGGAAGTGGATGCAAGCTGAGATGGATATAAGGAATGTATTAAAAATATACCACAAGTCGAAGGCTAAGTGAATCAGTTGTTTGAGGAAAGAATATTTTGAAGGCACGTTCAACATTAAGGAACTAAAATCAATTAAAGATTGAGAACACTTGCCAATAGGAAACCCCTAAATTGGAAAGATAATTCAAATTGAAGAAATTCTTGGATTTAATGCAAATTAATTGTAAAAATGTACAAGGTTTTACAATTATAATAATTTGTAAAACCTAGTACATTTTTACAATTAATTTGCATTAAATCCAAGAATTTCTTCAATTTGAATTATCTTTCCAATTTAGGGGTTTCCTATTGGCAAGTGTTCTCAATCTTTAATTGATTTTAGTTCCTTAATGTTGAACGTGCCTTCAAAATATTCTTTCCCTGATCAGTTTCAGGAGTATTTCGGGGCTGGTCAGTTTAAGAATTAATTAGCATTGGTCAGTTTCAGTGGCAATTTGGGGCTGGTCAGTTTCAGGAGTAAGTCAGGGCTGGTCAGTTTCGGGAGTAAGTCGGGGCTGGTCAGTTTCGGGAGTAAGTCGGGGCTGGTCAGTTTCAGGAGCATTTCGGAGCTGGCCAGTTTCAGAATTAATTCGGGGCTGGTCAGTTTCAGGAGTAAGCCAGGGCTGGTCAGTTTCAGAATTAATTCGGGGCTGGTCAGTTTCAGCGGGGGTAATTCGCCATTGGTCAGTTTCACATTGATCTGATCATCATGACTAGCTGTTGAGGGACTTGGCTGGTCAGACAGACGGTCTGGTTTCAGACTTGAAAATCCCATCCGAGCTCCCCATTCCCTCCCCGGGGGATCTTGCCTCAGCCCTGCGCCGCCCCTCCTCACGCTGCGGGATATAATTCTCCCGGTTTCTCTCGCCCGCACGCCCCAGCTTCGGCTCCGCAATGGGGTCCCGGTGCACCTGAACAGTTCGGCTCTCCCGGCTCCGGACTCAGGGGCTGAGAGAGGAAGACGAAACAAAAACATCCCAGAACAAACGAGGAAGGGCTGTTGAAGATTGACTGGGGGGCAATGCTGGGATAGCCTGCTGCTAAAGACTGACCGGGACCGGACTAGAGAAAACCCTAATGTTAAACTCTCCAGCCAGCGGCGCTGGAACTGCAACCACTGCAAAACCCGCGGCTGTCGGGAGGGAAACTAAAAACCAGTTCCAGGCAAGACACAAAGGTGAGAGATGGTTGGGTTGTGAGGGTTGTGGTTGGGGGAGGGGTGCCGTCAACTTTTATTGGTTTCCAAGTTCCCGCAGCCCAGACTGATCCACAGGGGCGAATTCTTTGGTGAAATTGCCCGCTCAGTCGTTCAGGGCTGGGATCCGGGAGCTCTCCTGCAAAGCACGGGCTCAGTCTCGCGGTTGGAGCCAGGTCCTCTGTAAACGGCTGCTGCTACTATCGCTTGTGTCTTTCTGTCTGTCTTTCTCCCTCTGTCTGCTGCCTGTTTCTCTCACTCTCTCTCCATCTCTCTCTCTCACACACACACACTCTCTCTCTATTCCTATGTCTCGCTTTCTGTCTGCTTGTCTCCTTCTGTCTCTCTGTCCATCTGCCTCTTTCCATCTGTCCATCTTTCTGTCTCCCCGTCCATCTATCTATTTCTCTGTCCACCTGTCTGTCTTTCTCTCTGTCCATCTGTCTCTCTCTGTCTATCTCTCTCTCTCTCTCTGTCTGTCCCTCAGTCCATCTCTGTCTGTCTGTCTGCCTGTCCATCTGTCTGTCTCTCTCTGTCTGTCGGTCTCTCTGTATGTCTGTCTCTGTCTGTCCATCTGTCTCTGTATGTCTGTCTGTATGTCTCTCTCTGTTGTCAGTCCCTATGTCCATCTCTCTCTCTCTGTCTCTCTCTCTGTCCACCTCTCTGTATTCTGTCTGTCTCTGTACACTTGGCTCACGTCTTTTAGAGCTGACCGGTTTTGGATCTGAGACAGCACCTGAGACACTCAGACTAATGTGAAGTGTTTGTGTCAGCTACACTTCCGGCACTGAATTATACCCTTAATAACAGACTCAATCTTGTTGTGGACAGACAGACAGACAGATAGATAGACATATAGATAGACATATAGACATATAGATAGACATATAGATAGATAGACAGACAGACAGACAGACAGACAGACAGACAGATAGATAGATAGATAGATAGATAGATAGATAGAAAGACAAAGAAGAAAGTTAAAAGGGTGTAGGCCATGGTTTTGGGCAAGACAGGAAAGTGTGGTTAGGACCACAATCAGATCAACAATGATCCAATCCAAGATGAAACATGCCCAAAGGGCTGAATGGCCACTACTCCTACAACCTCCAAAATACACGGGAAGTGTGGAGGAAAGGCAGCAATGAAATCCCCAAAATAAGTGACAAAAAGTCAATGAGAGGAAGTGTGTGGGGGAGGGGGGCAACCTATCAGAGTACCAAGCTGAACATCCAATCACAGGCTAGCCCTCTCATGCTCTCACTCCCAATCACTAGACAACATTGGAAGGAAGTCATCTGTGATTGGAGGAGTGGCTAACAGTTGGGAAGCAACTAGAAGTGGTGATGGAAATTGAACATGGGGTGAGTTATTGGGCCAAGTCCAAAGAGGGATTTGGCTGGGAAGTGCTGGCCAGCAGAAGAGGAGGAGGGTCCAATGGGGATGCGGGAAGAAGGCTGTTGCAAGTATACTGGGAGGTGGGGAGAAGAAGGCTACAAGATTTGGGAAGGAAGAAGGCATCTTCAAGTGGCATTTTTGCGAGATGGCTACAGGAGGAGAATTTTGTTGAGCAGGAGACTGCAAAGAAGAGAGAACAGTTTCAAACCTGTCAAAAGTAAATGCTCAGCTAACCGAAAGCCAGAAAATCTTGAAATCACTATGGTTGCATATCCTTTGAAAATGCATGTGGAATTTCTAGTTTAAGGCTGCATACAAAGGAAATGTAGTGTTTGCTATTGTAATGGTCCATCAATTGTTACATTTAAATCTGAAGTTGAAATTAGGTTGTAGTAAAAAATGGTGGTACCTCCCTCATTAGAATCGCTCTCCTTTGTGCAAATATGATGAAAATGTGTTAGCTGTGATATCACCAGTCTGTGTTTGAAATAATGGCTTTTTTTGTGTGTGGAGCTGTGTGTGAAAAAGAACACTCTCTTGCTGCTAACTTTTGCCTGTTGTCATGCGTCATTTTAAATACTAATGTGGTGTCAAAAAAATGCAATGTTTCCATGGTGTGTTGTAGCTTTTAGTTCTCTGGATGTTGATAATTATTGAAGTTATTGGTGAATTCTTCTACTTCGTATTTCATATATGAACACAGATGCAGAAGCTATGCATCTGCTACTAAGTGTTTGTATCACCTAACGTATTAGTGAGAATGAAAAAAAAAGAGCCCTGAAAAACCAAAAAGACCCCTTCAAGGACAGCCCTTGGAACAAAGATAATAAGTTTGTTTCTTGCTGTCGTAGCTTCCTGGGATAGTTACTGGAGGGGAAAGAGCCCTTCGTAACATTACAAAATGGTTCCCAAATCAAGATGCCAGGTCTCCCTTGATATCCATCAAAGCCAGCGAGTTGATGAATTAGCTGGAAAATCCAAACTTGGCTTTTAAAGCCCAATTTGTTGGCACAGAATCGTCCCTTCATTTGTTTCTCCTTCCCTCTGGCACTACAATGATTGTTGAAACTTTGCCTGCACTTGGCGCTAACTGAGTTTCTCAGTGAAAGGAAGAATGAACGTTAGAACAAAAGGCCATAAGAAATAGTAGCAGGAGGAGGCCATCTGGACCTTCCAGTCTGCTCTGCCATTTAACAAGATCATGGTTAATTTTTTCATGGACTCAGCTCCACATACCCACCTGCTCAGCATTACCCTTAATTCCTTTACAGTTTACCAATGGAAGAACTGTCGAGCGTGAAAACACCCCAACCTCACTTAATACCAGAAACTAAATAAATTAACTCTTGTCAGCACTTGGAAGGGAGATCACCAGGGACAATTGACTTCCTGAAGATTGGATCCAGGTTCAAATTCTATGCCAGGACTTGTTGACTACTGAAGGAGTGATCATGATGTGGTTCAAAGGGCTGATAATTAGCTCAGGAATCCTCCCACCACCTTTCCAGCCATCCCCGAAGGGAAAATAAAAGCTGTAAAGGGTGCACTAAAAGTAACAGTTCCCCTGAAGATAAGTGCTTGTGTGAAATAAATATCTTTGGATGGTTGTGAGGGTGGCAAAGGTTACAGAGATAGGGAGGGTCATGGAAATTGGAGGGGGTTTAAGAAGTTAGAGTCTGGAATGGTTTATAAAGATGGAGATGGAGGAGATTACAGGCTTCGGGAGCGTCATCAGAGATGGAGGATGTTACAGAGATAGGAAAGCCATTGCGTCTGGAAGAAGTTTAAGAAATCATGAGAATTAGAGGGTCTGGAAGAGTTTGTCGCGATGGGGAGGGATAGTTTTCAGGGCTGAAGGAGGCTACAGATATTGGGGAGAATTGTAGAGACTTGTGCAAGTTACAA
>NW_025206636.1:0-11971 GCF_004010195.1 Chiloscyllium plagiosum | reverse complement strand
TCCTCTGCACCATGTCGTCCATCACACCTATCCTCTGCACCAGGTTCTCCATCGCACCTATCCTCTGCACCAGGTTTTCCACCACACCCAATCATAGTTATATGATCTTCCACTGTCACTTCTCCTAACTGGAACCAGAGCACCTACTCAATATCAGACTCTATTTTGCCACTTCACCCGATCTCAGCATTGAAGAGTACCAAGGTTCTGAACAAGCTCGACTGTTAATGGGATAGAGGGATGGAAGCAGCAGCCAGAGAGCAGAGTTCATTGTGGTGACTGACTTACAATAGTTTTGGTTTTCCCAGAACCTAATTGGATGAAATTCCTGTTCATCCAGTACACGGCAAGTCCTGTAATAATTTAGCATCAGCAGAGGAGTTGAGAGTGATGCTCTTACATTTTAAAATGTTAACATTAAACACTAAATATATTAATGTTCAGCTATTTCAAGCACCCAGCAATTCTGTTGAAGTTGTTGTATGTATTACACATCTCCTGTTGAAAGTTATGTTATACTGTTAAAGCAGCTCTCGCATCCCATAAACCACTTACTAAATTTCGGTGTTGAACCCCACAGCTATTATCAACTGTCATGATCATGGGTCACACTCTGTACTATTGTGGACATTTTAACTTTTAAAAGCACATTTTGAATTACAAGAGGGCTGATTCAGACAAAAAATGAATTCGAATGTAAACTAAATGGCTGCCAGACATTTTCACACATATCAATGTGAAGTTAACTTCAAACAACAGCCCTTCAAAAGATGGGAGAGATGAGTCAAAACTTCCATCATAAAATTGCTACAATATTCAATTTTCTGCTTTTTATAAGCAATTCAGAGAGTATTTTGTATCACCTTCTTTTATTATTTTTTATCTTTTTGGATCTAACTTTTGTTTCTAATGCGTGTCTATGTGTGCTGCATGACTAATTATATTGGTATTTAGTAATTAATAAAGTACAGTTTTTTTAGTTCAACAAAACATGGTTAAATTAGTTCCTTTTAAAGTCAATTTGTGTTGGGACAAAGGCACCTCTTTTTAAATTGACCTAATTATAACCAACTAGTATGTGAGTAAAGAAAGCAAGCCAATTCATTCTTTCTTACCTGGGTGATTAACAGTTTAACATACTGTATGCTGTCTGAACTGGCTGAATTGGGGCACCTCATCCAGAGTATTGTCATAATACAATGTTCCAAAATGTGCTTAATTTTATTTGTGTATCTACGATTGTTGTCTTAATTATATTTTATCATATCATAAATTTAGGCTTTAGAACAGGTATTCTGCAGAAACTGAAAAGAAATGCACACAATTACAGAAATGGAGCTTGCATGGAAGATTTTCATCCCTCCTCAGGCGTCTTTACTGAGGTTAAGTGAATGATCCACTTTCAGCCTAAAATATACTTACTTCAGTATTTCAGCAGCTGAATTCCTGAGCTGGGAGGTTTGGTCTCAGATGTTTCATCACCAACTTAGGTAACATCATCAGTGAGCCTCTGTTGAAGCGCTGGTGTACTGTCCCACTTTCTATTTATTGTCTTGTTCTGTTGTGGTGGGTGATATCACTTCTGACAGGGTGGTAAATTGGGACCAATTCGATGTGTTGTTGATGGATTTCCCGTTTGAATGACAGCCCTATAGGAACTCCCGTACGTGTCTTTGTCTAGCCTGTCCCAGGATAGGTGTATTGTCCCAACTGAATTGGTGTCCCTCGTTGACTGTGTGTAAGGATACTTGTGATACATGACCATGTCTTTTGATGATTAGTTGGTGCCTGTATGACCTAGTGACTAGTTTCCTGCCAGTCTGTCCAATGTAATGTTTGTTGTAGTCTTTGAAGGGTTTTTTAGTGTATGACGTTGGTTCTGCTGGTTGTTGGTACAGGGTCCTTTAGATTCATCAAGAGCTGTTTCAGTGTGTCAGTAGGTTTGTGGGCTACCAGACGACCAGAGTAGTCTGGTCGTCATCTCTGAGATGTTTTTATTGTATGATAGTGTAGCTCGGGTCTCTGGGCGTGTTGTGTCTTCTTGATTAGGTTTGTTGTGTAAGAATCAGCGGACTATGCTTATCAGGTACCCGTTGTTCTTGAATGCATTGCATAGGTGTTTTTCTTTGGCATCTCATAACTCCTGTGTGCTACAGTATGCTGTGGCTTATTTAAATAATGTCCTGATGCAGCTCCATTTGTGGTATTGGGATGCTTGCTCCTGTATTTCAGAGAACCAAATTCATATACAAAGTACCCTGCAAGGATTGCAATAAACATTACATTGGACAGACTGGCAGGAAACTAGTCACCAGGATACACGAGCACCAACTAGCCATCAAAAGACACAATCAACTATTACTAGTATCCTTACACACAGACAATGAGGGACACCAATTCAATTGGGACAATACATCCATCCTGGGACAGGCAAAATAAAGACACGCAGGGAAATTTCTAGAGGCCTGTCATTCAAACTGGAAAACTATCAACAAACACATCGATTTAGACCCAATTTACCACCCTCTCCGAAAAAGACCCAGAAGTGATATCACCCACCACAACAGAGCAAGACACATAAATAGAAAGTGGGACAGTACACCAGTGCTTCAACAGAGGCTAACTGTATGATGGTACCTAGCATGTGGATGAAACGTCTGAGAACATATCTCCCAGCTCAGCGAACAAACTTACAACATGTTTGTAACTTTCCTCTGGAAAGCTATTCCCTGATATTCTGAGAATCTGAGAATGTAATAATCAATAGAAAAAAGGCACAATTTTCCATTACAACTCCCTTACTGTTATGGTTTATAGTTGAGCTGCTATCATTAAGCAATTTGAGAATATTAAAAACATAGGTATTTTTGATGCTGAGCTGTCATTGAATTAGAATGCAGAAAAGACTGGAATATTAAGGGAACATCAATAAAATTATTGAATCCCCCATTATCAACAACTTGAGGGGGTTAGCATCAACCCAAAACTAAACTGGACCAGCCATTTAAATACTGTGGCTACAACAGCAGGTCACAGACCAAAAATTCTATGAAGAGTAACTTGCTTCCAGATTCACTTAAGCCTGCCAATCATCCAGAAGGCACAAGTCAGGAACATATGGGAATTCTCTTCACTTGCCTGGATGAGTGCAGCTCCCAGAACACACAAGGAGCTTGACACCATCAAAGATAAAACGACTCACTTGTTTAGCTCTCCATTCACCATCCGTTAAACATTCACTCTTGCACCACTAATACACAATGGCTGCAGTGTGCATCACCTACAAGTTGTACTGCAGTAATTCACCAAGGTCTCTTGCATCGTTTCTTCAAAATCTGTGATCTCTACTACATAGAAGGACAACAGCAGTAGAACATGGGAACACCACCAGCTAAAAATTCCCCTCTAAACCTCACATCATCCTGACGTAGAACTATATCATTGCTCCTTGATCAAAAAAATTGGAACTCCCTACAGTAGATGAACTACAGCAGTTTTAAAGGATTGCAAGATATTAACTTTTAAAGGGCAATTAGTATAAAGTCAGTAATGCTCAGACTTAATGAAGGAATAAATGCAAATATGCAATTTCAAATAATTTAAAAATTGTAATTGTCAAAATGCATAATTTCATTTTGTGATAATGCCAAATTAAAATAATATATCTAAATGACTTAGAGGGATATAAAATACTTTACTATTACTAGGGCAAGTATAAAGCAAGTTAAACATTGTCTGTAGATATGGATGCCTGGGAACAGGCCTACATCAACAGCTGCTTCTAGTTTTCACTACTCTTTAGCTTCTGAAAACAGAAGAACACACAGCAAAAGTACTCAATGAGTAAAGGGGATTGGCTGCATTAGAGTTGTCATACGAAGAGTTAGAATGCATCATCAGTGATATTGGGTGAAATCAGATCACATGGAACTGTTATGGTTTCCTGTTCACATCTGTGAAAAATATTCAAAACCAGCCATGATATTCGGCAGTGTCAGTGATGATGGAATAAGGATCTAAAGTGGGCATTCCACATTTAATGATGTTAATTGGCAGCTAGAAAGCAAAGCCATCCTTCAGTCTTCTTACTGTGTACTTAACTCTGTGTGTGTGTGTGCGTAGGTAGGCCATGGTTTGTGCAGGGTAGGGCGGAAGGTAGTTTGCTCTGACCCTGCACACTTCCATTGATTGACCCTATCACACAAGCCAATGAGAGCATTAAATACTCTCAATGAGAGCTTTAACTTTGTTTTCCATTATAATTCACTTATTTTCCATTATAATTTGAGTACATCAGCAATTTGTGTGTTGCTTTTCAGATGGAGGACAATTCCTCCCAGTATCTTTGATATGACTATGTTGCTTATCTCTTTCTGTGGCTATCTGATCATCCTTTCCCTTCAGAATTCTGAAACCTCTCACTGACACCAATGTTGATCCATGCCTCCATATTATCAATGTGCACTGAGCTTGATTAATGTCTTCATCTAACCTCCAACCCCCACATTCCCATTGGTTACTGATTTGACAAGGAGAGACACGTCTGCTTCGAAGTGATTGGAGTAACAAACCCAAAAGCTCCACTGCACTAATGAGGAGCTTGCATTCACAGAGATCTTCATGGGAACTCATGAGTGAATTAGAAAAATCATTCTCAGGCTTTTCTTAAAATTAAAAATGGACCAAAGGTGATTGCGCTATTTACAAAAATTGCTTAATTGCACTGACTCAGAAATTATACTATGAATTGTTGGCTTGCAAATGTTAATATATTCTTAAACTGAAAATTTCTCTCTAGTTAAGACAAGTATGTTCACATGTTAGCATCCCACAGCATAGGTTTAAAGAATTTTAAGAATTTCAGCTGAAATAACATCTACTAGAGTGATAGGAATTGCTATGGTAATTACATCTTCAAGTCAAGTTTGTGAGAGCTATAAATACGAGTCAAAGCTGAACTTGAAGAAAAGGAAATGATTTTTTAATTAGTCATCTTTCTCAAAATGTAGTTTCATGTTTGTGGATGTTAAGTTCACTGGCATAAATTTTCTTATGCAGTTGAAGGAATATTTATTCCAATACCAATGATAAAAGCCTAAGAGAACAATAACTGAGATTCATTATTGATTAGAAAGGCCATCCTGCTGTATGCCAAATACATTCTATTTGGCTGGAGTGTTACTTTGTAATATTTTTGCTTACGTACGAACAATGGGTTCTGAAGTCGACTGAAGGATTCCACCTGAAGCATTAGCCTTCTTTCCCTTTAAGATTCTGAATACTCAAATCCTGCATATTCTTATTGTAATGTGGTAACAGGAGAGATATTTTCTAATCAACATGTTCCTACACGCCTCTGAACCCAGACATCCTGGTACAGTGATAGGGACACTACCACTGTACCTCAACAGCCCCTTGTGATGGCAATAGAGTATCGTCTTGGATATTTGTATCAGTGCTCTACTGGAGGCTAGATATTTTTAATCGAACTGTTCAGATATGTTATGACACACTTCTGGAGCAGGTGGGACTTGTACCTAGACTTGCAGGCTCAGAGGGAGGGGCATTAATGCACACCACAAGTCCCCTCAATGATAAGTGCCACCTTTTGTTTCCAACAGGAATCCTGTGAATGAATGGATCACGGTGGTCCTAATAACTGAAGATCAGAATAACTCTTCTTGAGTGAACCTGTTCAGATACGTTAGCATGCACCTTTGGAGTAGATGGGAATTGAACCCAAGTCCCCTGGTTCAGGGGTAAGGAGGCTATCACTGCGCCACAAGAGCCCTTTTGGTGGTAGTAGAATCTTGTTAATGTATTAACCTGCACTTGGGTTGAATATCGTGTACTGATAACACATTGATAGAAAGCTGTGTCCAATGAAACAATGCTTAAGAACCATGCTGTGCAGCATTGTTTATAACATGTGGCTGTGTGCAAAACACAGTCTCCATCATTACATTAAGTAGGATGTTAACTTTACAATGAACAATTTTTTTCAGAATGAGCATATAGTTCAGATCCAATGTAACTCAAATAAAATAAAAAGCAGCTGAGTTCAGAATTCAGTATCTGAAGTCACATTGTTAAAGTTTCACCTCATTAATGAACAGTTAATTTCCACAATAATGAGTGATGGCAAACAGAGCTGTAGAAAGGATGCTGTTTTGAAAAATATTAAGCCTGAAATTTGTAGAAAAGTTGTTTTATTAACAAAATAAGCTTTGTGAATTATCTGACAATCATGGGCTGAGGACCACTACAGGGGTTTGGGAGTTGTCAGTTATCAATAAGCTGATCACTCCATAAGAACATAAAGCCATAACATATCAGAGCAAAAATATACGATTTAGCCTATTGAGTCTGCTCCACTATTCAGTGAGACTATAGCTGATGTGATAATATTCTACTCCACTTTTCTGCCTTATTTCTCAAACTCTTATTCCCATAACTGATTAAAAAGTGTTTATCTCAGCCTTCAATATCCTGAAAGACCCAGCATTTCCAGCTCTTTGAAGTAAAGAATTCCAGAGATTCACTACTCTCTTAGAGAGGAAATTCTTCCTCATCTTGACCTTAAATGGTGAGTGATGTCCTCTAGCCATAGATTGTCTCACAATGGAAAACAACCTTTTTGTATCTACCCTGAGACGACTTGAAAAATTTTACGTGTTTCAATAATGTCGCCTCTCACTCATCGAAGCTCTAAAGAGTACAACCACAATCTACGCATCTTCTCCTTGTAAGATGGTCTCTCGATATCTGGGATGAGCCCAATAATATTTTCTGGGCTTTTCTCTAATACCAGTATATCTTTCCTTAAAGAAAGAAATCAAACCTGTTCTACAGGATTTGCTGGATAATCCTGAGTGTGTGAAGAATAATAGTAAGAGCTAATTTAGAATTGTCAGGCAGGTTTTCTGTGTAATGTACCTGTGTGTTCTAGAAGATACATTTTTAATACACAATGCCCTTTTCAATCCAGACAGAAAGATCATGTACATGTGCTGTGCCTGTATCAACTCAACAAAATAAGTAACAGCCATTTGCTGGCGTATGTGTCCTATTTGTTATGGTTCGAGAAAGGAGATTCCAAATAATTAAGCTTTCAGGAAAGGTAGGATGCACTGGCTACCATTCTTTATTCATTAGAACAATTTTTCAAATTAATCTAATGTTTGGAGATATTATTACACACCTCTGGGGTAATTAATCCTTAATTGGTTACAACAAGGTTAAGTTAAAAAGGATCCCTTCCATTGTGGATACCTTCTCTGAAACCAAATTAACTGAGCTTTAAAAAGGAAATATTTTAATAAGACTTTCTTCAGTTAACAAAAGACTGAGTTTATTAATTACTATACACAAGAAGTATCATTGGAATATATCACAAATACACAAAAATTACAAATAAGATGTCAGTCCAAAAAGACAAAAATATAAAACGTTTGTCTGGATCAGGCTCTAAATTGTTTGTGAAGAGCAGATGAGAAACATTGTGACCATGACCGAGCTGCTTGGAACATTGACATTGGAAGTGAAACAGCTAGTTTCACGGTCCTCAGCTTTATGATCAGTTGTGATTCTCTGAAATGAATCTTTATTTTTATCTTATTCCAGGTTGTGTCAGGTTTATTGGAGAGTTTGTTGGTGTGAAGCCTAGTGAGTGTTCTGGCTGTATATTGCCAAACTGACCTAACTAGTTGCCAGTATTTGTGAGAACTTTTCCCCTGACATTTTGAGACCTGACTGCCTGCTTACAGCGCAGACAATGTAACATGCCTTACTGCCTGCTAACTGCACAGTGTAACATGCCTTACTGTCTGCTTACTGCACAGACAGTATAACATGCCTTAATGCCGCGAACTGCACAGTGTAACATGCCTTACTATCTGCTTACTACACAGACAGTATAACATGTCTTACTGCCTGCTAACTGCACAGTATAACATGCCTTACTGTCTGCTTACTGCACAGACAGTATAACATGTCTTACTGCCTGCTAACTGCACAGTATAACATGCCTTACTGTCTGCTTACTGCACAGACAGTATAACATGTCTTACTGCCTGCTAACTGCACAGTATAACATGCCTTACTGTCTGCTTACTGCACAGACAGTATAACATGCCTTAATGCCTGCGAACTGCACAGTATAACATGCCTTACTGTCTGCTTACTGCACAGACAGTATAACATGCCTTAATGCCTGCGAACTGCACAGTATAACATGCCTTACTGTCTGCTTACTGCACAGACAGTGTAACATGCCTTAATGCCTGCGAACTGCACAGTGTAACATGCCTTACTGTCTGCTTACTGCACACAACTAACAATAAACAATAGGTGCAGAAGTAGGCCATTCAGACCTTCAAGCCAGCACCACCATTCATTATGATCATGGCTGATCATCCACACTCAGTATCCAGTTCCTGCCTTATCACCCCAACCCAATGTAACATGTCTTACTGCCTGCTTACTATACACACAGTGTAACATGCCTCACTGCCTGCTCATTGCACGGACAGTGTAACATGCCATACCATCTGCTTACTGCACAGAGAGTGTAACAAGCCTCACTGCCTGCTCACTGACAGTGCAATATGCCTTACTGCTTGCTAACTGCACAGTGTAACATGCCTTATTGCCTGCTTCCTGCAGACAGTGTAACATGCCTTACTGCCTGCTGACTGCACAGTGTAACATTCCTTACTGCCTGCTTATTGCACAGTGTAACATTCCTTACTACCTGCTTACTGCACAGCATAACATGTCTTACTGCCTGCTGACTGCACAGTGTAACATGCCTTGTTACTTGCTTACTGCACAGACAGTGTACCATGCCTGACTGCCTGCTTACTGCACAGTGTAACACGCCTTGTTACTTGTTTACTGAACAGACAGTGTAACATGCCTTAATGCCTGCTTACTGCACAGTGTAACACTTCCTGCCTTCTTACTGCTAAGTGTAACGTACCTGATTACTGCCTGCTAACTGCACAGACAGTGTAACTGCCTTACTGATTGCTTATTGCACACGCACTATGACATGGCTTACTGCCTGCTTACTGCACACACAGTGTAACATGTTTTCCTGCCTGCTTACTGCACAGTCTAACATATCTTACTGCCTGCTTACTGCACACACAGTGTGACATGCCTTACTGTCTGCTTACTGCACAGTGTAACATATCTTACTGCCTGCTTACTGCACACACAGTGTGACATGCCTTACTGCCTGCTTACTGCGCACTATAACTATGCCTTACTGCCTCCTTACTGCACAGACAGTTTAACATGTCTTACTGCCTGATTACAGCACACAGTCACATGCCTTACTGCCTGCTTACTGCACAGACTGTGTAAGATCCTTATTGCCTGCTTACTGCACAGTGTAACATGCCTTACTGCCTGCTTACTGCACAACAGTGTAATGTGCCTTAATGCGTGCTTCCTGCACAGACAGTGTACATACCTTGCAGCCTGCTTACTGCACACACAGTGTCACATGCCTTACTGTCTGGTTGTTACACACACCGTGTAACATGCCTTACTACCTGCTAACTGCACAATGTAACATGCCTTACTGACACCTTACTGAACAGACAGTGTAACATACAATACAGCCTGCTTACTGTACAACAGTGTAACGTGTCTTAATGCCTGCTTCCTGCACAGACAGTATACATGCCTTGCTGCCTGTTTACTGCACACACAGTGCCACATGCCTTACTGCCTGGTTGTTGCACACACCGTGTAACGTGGCTTACTGCCTGATTACTGCACAGACAGTGTAAGATGCCTTACTGCCTGCTTATTGCACAGTGTAACATGTCCTACTGCCTGCTTACAACACAGACAGTGTAACATGTCTCACTGCCTCCTAACTGCACAGTGTAACATGCCTTGTTACCTGCTTACTGCACATACAGTGCAACATGTCTTACTGCCTGCTTACTGCACAGAGCGTGTAAAATGTCTTACTGCCTGCTTACTGAACAGTGTAACATGTCTTACTGCCTGCTTACTGCACAGTGTAACACGCCTTACTGCCTCCTTACTGCACAGTGCATCATGTCTTACTGCCTGCTTACTGCACAGTCTGTGTAACATGTCACTGCCTGCTTACTGCACACACAGTGTAATGTCTTACTGCCTGCTTACAGCACACAGTAACATGCCTTCTTATCTGCTTATTGCACATACAGTGTAACATGCCTTACTGCCCACGGAATGCACAGTGTACCATGCCTTACGCCTCCTCACTGCACAGTGTAACATGCCTTACTGCCTTCTTACTGCACAGTGTAACATGTCTTACCGAATGCGTACTGAACAGTGTAACACATCTTACTGCCTGCTTACTGCACACTGTAACATGTCCTACTGCCTGCTTACTGCACACTGTAATATGTCTAACTGCCTGCTTACTGCACACACAGTGTAACATGCCTTACTCCTTGCGTACTGCAAAGTGTAACATGCCTTACTGCCTGCTTACTGCACAGTGTAACATGTCTTACTGCCTCCTTAGTGCACAGACAGTGTAACATGCCTTAGTGCCTGCTTACTGCACAGACAGTGTAACATACTTTCCTGCCTGCGTACTGCACAGTGTTACATGCCTTACTGCCTCCTTTCAGCTCAGTGTAACATGCCTTACCACCTGCTTCCTGGACACACACTGAGACATGCCTTACTGCCTGCTTACTGGATAGACAGTATATCATACCTTGCTACTTGCTTACTGCACAGAGAGTGTAACATGTCTTACTACTTGCTTACTGCACAGACTTTGAAATATGCATTACTACCGCCTTACAGCACAGAGAGTTTAACTTGCCTTACTGTCTACTTACTGCACACTTAGTGTAACATGCCTTACTAACTGTTCACTGCACAGACAGTGGAACATGTCTTACTGCCTGCTTACTGCACAGACAGTGTAACATGCCTTACTCCTTGCGTACTGCAAAGTGTTACATGCCTTACTGCCTGCTTACTGCAGACACAGTGTAACATGCCTTACTGCCTGTTTACTGCCCAGACGCTGTAACATGCCTTACTACCTGCTTACGGCTCAGACAGTGAAACATGATTTACTGCCTCCTTACTGCACAGACTGTTTAACATGCCTTACTGCCTGCTTTCTGTATAGTGTAACTTACCACACTACCTCATTACTGCCTGCCTACAGCACACAGAGTGTAACATGCCTTACTGTCTGCTTACTGCACTGTGTAACGTGTCTTACTGTCTGCTTAGTGCACACACAGTGTAACATGTCTTACTGCCCGGTTACTGCACAGTCATTGAAACATGCATTATTACCTCCATACTGCATGGACAGTGTAACGTGCCTTACTGTCTGCTTACTGCACTGTGTAAAATGCCTTACTGCCTGCTTACTGCACAGATAGTGTAATATGAGGAGAAAGTGAGGTCTGCAGATGCTGGAGATCAAAGTTGAAACTTTATTGCTGGAACAGCACAGCAGGTCAGGCAGCATCCAGGGAACAGGAGATTCGACGTTTCGGGCACAGGCCCTTCTTCAGGAAAGCCTGTGCTTATTCCTGAAGAAGGGCCTGTGCCCGAAACGTCGAATCTCCTGTTCCCTGGATGCTGCCTGACCTGCTGTGCTGTTCCAGCAATAAAGTTTCAACAAGATAGTGTAATATATCATACTGCCTGCTTACTGCCCAGACAGTGCAACATGCCTTACTGTCTGCCTACTGCACTGTGTAACTTCTTTCTGTCTGCTTATTGCACAGGGTAACATGCTTTACTGCCTGATTACTGCACAGACAGTGTAACATGCTTTACTGTCTGCTTACTGCACAGCGTAACATGTTTTCCTGCCTGCTTACTGCACAGACAGTGTAACATGTCTTACTGCCTGCATCCTGCACACATAGTGTAACATGTCTTACTGCCTGCTTACTGCACAGTGTAACATGTCTTACTGCTT
>NW_025206635.1:5100-11971 GCF_004010195.1 Chiloscyllium plagiosum | reverse complement strand
ATGGCTACTCCACCTACCCCCATAACCCTGTATTTCCCATCTCTTCTCCAGCTACCCCTATAACCCTGCGATTCCCATGGCGAATCCACCAATCCCTATAATCCTGCATTTCCCATGGCTAATCCACATATGGCTATAACACTGCATTTCCCATGGCTACCCTACCTACGCCAATAACCCCGCATTTCCCATGGCTAATCCACCTATACCTATAACCCTGCATTTCCCATGGTTTATCCACCTAACCCTATAACCCTGCATTTCCCATGGTTTATCCACCTAACCCTATAACCCTGCATTTCCCACGGCTAATCCACCTACCCCTATAACCCTGCGATTCCAATGGCTAAACCACCTATCCCTATGACCCTGCACTTTCCATGGCTATTCCACCTCCGCCTTTAACCCTGCATTTCCCATGGCTACTCCACCTACCCCTATAACCCAGCGATTCCCATGGCTAATCCACCAATCCCTATAACCCTGCATGTCCCATGGCTAATCCACCTACCCCTATAAACGGCATTTCCCATGGCTAATCCACCCATCACTATAACCTGGCATTTCCCATGGCTAATCCACCTATCCCTATAAACCTGCATTTCCCATGGCTAATCCACCTACCCCTATAAACGTCATTTCCCATGGCTAATCCACCCATCACTATAACCCGGCATTTTCCATGGCTAATCCACCTATCGCTATAAACCTGCATTTCCCATGGCTAATCCACCCATCCTTCTCACCCTGCATTTCCCATGGCTAATCCACCTATCCCTATAACCCTGCATTTTCCATGGCTGATCCACCTATCCCTATAACCCTGTATTTTCCATGGCCAATCCACCTATCCCTATAACCCTGCATTTCCCATGGTTAATACATCTATCCATACAACCCAGCAATTCCCATGGCTAATCGACCTATCACTTTAACTCTGCATTTCCCATGGCTACTTCACCTACCCCTATAACCTTGCATTTCCCATGGCTAATCCACCTCTCCATATAACCCTGCATTTCCCACGGTTAATCCATCTATCCGTATAACCCAGCATTTCCCATGGCTAATCCACCTATCCCTATAACCCTGCATTTCCCATTGCTAATACACCTATCCATATAACTCTGCATTTCCCATGGGAAATCCAATTACCTCTATAACCCTGCATTTCTCATGGCTAATCCACATACCCCCATCACACTGCATTTCCCATGGCTAATCCACTTCTCAAACATACCCCTGCATTTTCCATGGTTAATCCACCCATCCCTAAAACCCTGCATTTCCCATGGCTAATCCACCTATCCTTATAACCCTGCATTTGCCATGGCTAATCCACCTATCCCTATAACCCTGCATTTCCCACGGTTAATCCACCTATTCCTATAACCCTGCATTTCCCATGGCTAATCCACCTAACTCTATCGACCTCATTTCCCATGGATAATCCACCTACCCAATAACACTGCATTTCCCATGGCTAATCCAGCTATCCCTATACCACTGCATATCCCATGGCTAATCCATCTACCCCTATAACCCTGCATTTCCCATGGCTAATCCACCTATCCGTATAATGCTGCATTTCCCATGGCTAATCCACCTATCCCTAAAACCCTGCATTTACCACGGCTAATCCACCTATCCCTATAACCCTGCATTTCCCATGACTAATCCACCTACCCCTATAACCGTGCATTTTCCGAGGCTAATCCGCCTACGCCAATAACCCTGCATTTCCCATGGCAAATCCACCTACCCCTATATCCCTGCATTTCCCGTGGCTAATCCACCTACCCCTATAACCCTGCATTTCCCATGGTTAATCCTCCTATCCCTATGACACTGCATTTCCCATGGCTAATCCAGTCATCCTAATAACCCTGCATTTCCCATGGCTAATCCAGTTATCCCTATAACCCTGCATTTCCCATGGATAATCCACCTATCCATATTAACCTGCATTTCCCACGCCTAATCCACCTATCCCTGTACCAATGCATTTCCCATGGCTAATCCACCGATCCCTATAACCCTGTATTTCCCATGGGTAATCCACCTATCCATATAACCCTGCCTTTCCCAAAACTAATCAACCTACCCCAATAATCCAGCATTTCCCATGGCTAATCCACCTATCCCTATAACCCTGCATTTCCCACGACTAATCCACCTATCCCTATAACCCTGCATTTCCCATGGTTAATCCTCCTATCCCTATGACACAGCATTTCCCATGGTTAATCCAGTCATCCTTATAAGCCGTCACTGCCCAAGGCTAATCCACCTACCCCTGTAACCCTGTATTCCCCGTGGCTAATCCGCCTACGCCAATAACCCGGCATTTCGCATGGCTAATCCACCTACCCCTATAGGCCTGCATTTCACAAAGCTAATCCAACTACGCCAATAACCCTGCATTTCCCATGGCTAATCCACCTACCTCAATAACCCTGCATTTCCCATGGCTAATCCACCTACCTCAATAACCCTGCATTTCCCATGGTTAATCCACCTATCCCTATGACACTGCATTTCCTATGGCTAATCCAGTCATTCCTACAACCCTGCATTTCCCATGGATAATCCACCTATCCCTATAACCCTGCATTTCCCACGGCTAATCCACCTATTCCTGTAACAATGCATTTCCCCTGGCTAATCCACTTATCCCTATAGACCTGCATTTCCCATGGCTAATCCACCAACCCTATAACCCTGCATTTTCCGTGGCTAATCCACCTCTCTCCATAACCCGGCATTTCCCATGGCCAATCCACCTACCTCAATAACCTGCATTTCCCATGGCTAACCCACCTACCCCTATAACCCGGCATTTCACATGGCTAATCCACCTAAACTCAATAATCCTGCATTTCCCATGGCTAATCCACCTGTCCCTATAATCCTGCATTTCCCATGCCGTATCCACCTATCCCTATAACCCTGCATTTCCCATGCCTAATCCACCTATCACTATAATCCTGCATTTCCCATGGCGAATCCACCTTCCCCTATAACCGTGCATTTTCCGTGGCTAATCTGCCTACACAAATAACCCGGCATTTCCCATGGCTAATCCACCTATCCCTGTAACAATGCATTTCCCATGGCTTAACCACCTACGCCTATAGACCTGCATTTCCATTGGATAATCCACCTACCCAATAACCCTGCATTTTCCATGGTTAATCCACGTATTCCTATAACCCTGCATTTCCCACAGTTAATCCACCTATCCCTATAACCCAGCATTTCCCATAGCTAATCCACCTATCCCTATAACCATGTATTTCCCATGGTCAATACGCCTATACCTATAACTCTGCATTTCCCATGGCTAATCCACCTAACCCGATAACCCTGCATTTCCCATGGCTGATCCACCTACCCTTATAGACCTGCATTTCCCATGGATAAGCCACCTACCCAGTAACACTGCATTTCCCATGGCTAATCCACCTATCCCTATAACCCTGCATTTCGCACGGCTAATCCACCTATCCCAAAAACACTGCATATACCATGGCTAATCCACCTACCCCTATAACCCTGCATTTCCCATGGCAAATCCACCTATCCTTATAACCTTGCATTTCCCATGGCTAATCCACCTATCCCTATAAACCTGCATTTCCCACAGCTAATCCACCTATCCCTATAACACCACATATCCCATGGCTAATTCACCTACCCCTATAACCCTGCATTTCCCATGGCTATTCCACCTATCCGTATAATGCTGCATTTCCCATGGCTAATCCGCCTAACCCTATAACCCTGCATTTCCCATGGTTAATCCACCTACCCCTGTAGCCCTGCTTTTCCCATGACTAATCCACCTATCCCTATAACACTGCATATCGCATGGCTTATCCACCTACCACAATAACCCTGCATTTCCCATGACTAATCCACGTATCCCTGTAACAATGCATTTCCCATGGCTAATCTACCGATCCCTATCACCCTGCATTTCCAATGGCTAATCCACCTATCCATATAACACTGCATTTCCCATGACTAATCCACACACCGCTATAAACCTGCATTTCAAATGGCTAATCCACCTTGCCCTATAACCCTGAATTTGCCATGGCTAATCCACCTATCCCTATAACCCTGCATTTCCCCTGGCTAATGCACCTATCCGTATAACCCTGCATTTCCAATGTCTAATCCACCTCTCCCCATAACCCTGCATTTCCCATGGCTAATCCACCTCCACCTATAACCCTGCATTTCCCCTGGCTAATCCACCTACCCCTATAACTCTGCATTTCCCATGGCTCATCCACCTACACCTATAACCCTGCATTTCCCATGGCTAAACCACCTATCCGTATAACGCTGCATTTCCCATGGCTAATCCACCTACCCCTATAACCCGGCATTTCCCATCGCTAATCCACCTATCCCTATAATCCTGCATTTCCCATGGCCATTCCACCTTCCCGTATACCTGTGAATTTTCCGTGGCTAATCTGCCTACGCCAATAACCCGGCATTTCCCATGGCTAATCCACCAATCCCTGTAACAATGCATTTCCCATGGCTTATCCACCTACCTCTATAGACCTGCATTTCCATTGGATAATCCACCTACCCAATAACCCTGCATTTTCCATGGCTAATCCACGTATCCCTATAACCCTGCATTTCCCACAGTTAATCCACCTAACCCTATAACTCAGCATTTCCCATGGCTAATCCAGCTATTCCTAAAACCATGCATTTCCCAAGGCCAATACACCAGTCCCTATAACTCTGCATTTCCCATGGCTAATCCACCTATCACTATAATCCTGCAATTCCCATGGCGAATCCACCTATCCATATAACCCTGCATTTCCCATGACTAATCCACCTAACCCTACAACACACCATTTCCCCTGGCTAATCCACTTATCCCTATAGCCCTGCATTTCCCATGGCTAATCCACCAACCCTATAACCCTGCATTTCCCGTGGCTAATCCACCTATCCCTATTACACTGCATTTCCCCTGGCTAATCCACCTCTCCCCATAACCCGGCGTTTCCCATGGCCAATCCACCTACCCCAATAACCCTGCATTATCCATGGTTAATCCACCTATCCCTATAGGCCTGCATATCGCATTACCAATCCAACTATCCCTATAACCCGGCATTACCCTAGGCTAATCCACCTACCCCAATAACCCGGCATTTCCCATGGCTAATCCACCTATCCCTACAACCCTGCATTTCCCCTGGCTAATCCACCTACCCAATAACACTGCATTTCCCATGGCTAATCCACCTACCCGTATAAACCTGCATTTCCCATGGCTAATCCACCTACACCTATAACCCTGCATTTTGCCTGGCTAATCCACCTACCCCTATAACCCTGCATTTCCCATGGCTAAACCACCTATCCGTATAACGCTGCATTTCCCATGGCTAATCCACCTACCCCTATAACCCGGCATTTCCCATGGCTAATCCACCTAAACCCTATAATCCTGCATTTCCCATGGCTAATCCACCTATACCCATAATCCTGCATTTCCCATGCCGTATCCACCTATCCTATTAACCCTGCATTTCCCATGGCTAATCCACCTATCAGTATAATCCTGCATTTCCCATGGCGAATCCACCTTCCCCTATAATCCTGCATTTCCCATGGCCAATCCACAAACCCCAATAACCCAGCATTACCCATGGCTAATCCACCTACCCCTATAACCGTGCATTTTCGGTGGCTAATCCGCCTACGCCAATCACCCTGCATTTCCCATGGTTAATCCACCTACCCCTATAACCCTGCATTTCCCATGGCTAACCCACCTATCCCTATAACACTGCATATCGCATGGCTTATCCACCTACCCCTATAACCCGACATTTCCCATGGCTAATACACCTACCCCTATAACTCTGCATTTCCCATGGCTAATCCACCTACACCGAAAACCCTGCATTTCCCCTGGCTAATCCACCTACCCCTATAACCCTGCATTTGCCATGGCTAATCCACCTACCCAAAAACACTGCATTTCCCATGGCGAATCCACCTACCCCTATAACTCTGCATTTCCCATGGCTAATCCACCTACACCTATAACCCTGCATTTCCCCTGGCTAATCCACCGACCCCTATAACCCTGCATTTCCCATGGCTAAACCACCTATCCGTATAACGCTGCATTTCCCATGGCTAATCCACCTACCCCTATAAACCTGCATTTCCCACGGCTAATCCACCTATCCCTATAACACTGCATGTCCTATGGCTAATCCACCTACCCCTATAACCCGGCATTTCCCATGGCCATTCCACCTTCCCGTATAACTATGAATTTTCCGTGGCTAATCTACCTATGCCAATAACCCGGCATTTCCCATGGCTAATCCACCTATCCCTGTAACAATGCATTTCCCAGGGCTTATCCACCTACCTCAATAGACCTGCATTTCCATTGGACAATCCACCTACCCAATACCCTGCATTTTCCATGGCTAATCCACGTATCCCTATAACCCTGCATTTCCCACAGTTAATCCACCTAACCCTATAACTCAGCATTTCCCATGGCTAATCCAGCTATTCTTAAAACCATGCATTTCCCATGGCCAATACACCAGTCCCTATAACTCTGCATTTCCCATGGCTAATCCACCTATCCCTATAGCCCTGCATTTCCCATGGCTAATCCACCAACCCTATAACCCTGCATTTCCCGTGGCTAATCCACCTATCCCTATTACACTGCATTTCCCCTGGCTAATCCACCTCTCCCCATAACCCGGCGTTTCCCATGGCCAATCCACCTACCCCAATAACCCTGCATTATCCATGGTTAATACACCTATCCCTATAACCCTGCATATCGCATTAC
>NW_025206635.1:4796-4920 GCF_004010195.1 Chiloscyllium plagiosum | reverse complement strand
CCACCTACACCTATAACCCTGCATTCTGACTGGCTAATCCACCTACCCCTATAACCCTGCATTTCCCATGGCTAAACCACCTATCCGTATAACGCTGCATTTCCCATGGCTAATCCACCTACCC
>NW_025206635.1:0-3522 GCF_004010195.1 Chiloscyllium plagiosum | reverse complement strand
CCCTATAACCCTGCATTTCCCATGGCTAATCCACCAATCCATATAACATTGCATTTCCCCTGGCAAATCCATCTACCCCTATAACCCTGCATTTCCCAAGGCTAATCCAACTATGCCAATAACCCTGCATTTTCCATGGCTAATCCACCTACCCATATAACCGTGCATTTCCCCTGGCTAATCCGCGTATCCCTATAACCCTGCATTTCCCATGGCTAATCCACCTACACCTATAACCCTACATTTCCCATGGATAATCCACCTCCCCCTATAACCCTGCATTCCCATGGCCTAATCCACCTACACCTATAACCCTACATTTCCCATGGATAATCCACCTCCCCCTATAACCCTGCATTTCCCATGGCTAATCCACCTACACCTATAACCCTACATTTCCCATGGATAATCCACCTCCCCCTATAACCCTGCATTTCCCATGGCTAATCCACCAATCCATATAACATTGCATTTCCCCTGGCAAATCCATCTACCCCTATAACCCTGCATTTCCCAAGGCTAATCCAACTATGCCAATAACCCTGCATTTTCCATGGCTAATCCACCTACCCATATAACCGTGCATTTCCCCTGGCTAATCCGCGTATCCCTATAACCCTGCATTTCCCATGGCTAATCCACCTACACCTATAACCCTACATTTCCCATGGATAATCCACCTCCCCCTATAACCCTGCATTTCCCATGGCTAATCCATCTATCCCTCTCAGCCTACATTTCCCATGGCTACTCCACCTACCCCTATAACCCTGTATTTCCCATGGCTACTCCACCTACCACTATAATCCTGCGATTTCCATGGCTAATCCACCAATCCCTATAACTCAGCATTACCCATGCCAAATCCGCGTATGGCTATAACACTGCATTTCCCATGGCTAACCCACCTACGCCAATAACCCCGCATTTCCCATGGCTAATCCACCTACCCATATAACCCTACATTTCTCATGGCTAATTCACCTATCTCTATAACCCTGCATTTCCCATGGCTACTCCACCTAACCCTATTAACCTGCAATTCCCATTGCTAATCCACCTACCCCTATAACCCTGCATTTCCCATGGCTAATCCACCTATCCCTATAACCCTGCACTTTCCATGGCTAATCCACCTAGCCTTATAACCCTGCATTTCCCAAAGCTAATCCAACTATGCCAATAACCCTGCATTTTCCATGGCTAATCCACCTACCCCTTTAACCCTGCACTTCCCATGGCTAATCCACCTATCCCTATAACCCTGCACTTTCCATGGCTAATCCACCTAGCCTTATAACCCTGCATTTCCCAAAGCTAAACCAACTACGCCAATAACCCAGCATTTCCCCTGGCTAATCCACCTATCCCTATAACCCTACATTTCCCATGGATAATCCACCTCCCCCTATAACCCTGCATTTCCCGTGCCTAATCCACCTATCCCTATAACCCTGCATTTCTCATGGCTAATCCATCTATCCCTCTCAGCCTACATTTCCCATGGCTTAGCCAACCATCCCGATAACCCTGTATTTCCCATGGCTACTCCACCTACCCCTATAACCCTGTATTTCCCATGGCTAATCCACCTACCACTATAACCCTGTGATTTCCATGGCTAATCCACCAATCCCTATAACTCTGCATTACCCCTGCCAAATCCGCGTATCCCTATTACCCTGCATTTCCCATGGCTAATCCACCTACCCCTATAACCCTGCATTTCCCATAACTAATCCACCTATCCCTATGACACAGCAATTCTCATTGCTAAACCACCTATCCCTATGACCCTGCACTTTCCATGGCTAATCCACCTACGCCTTTAACCCTGCATTTCCCATGGCTAATCCACCTATCCCTATAACCCTGTATTTTCCATGGCTACTCCACCTACCCCTATAACCCTGCGATTCCCATGGCTAATCCACCAATCCCTATAACCCTGTGATTCCCATGGCTAATCCACCAATCCCTATAACCCTGCATTTCCCATTTCTAATCCACCTACCCCTATAACCCTGCATTTCCCATGGCTAATCCACCTATCCCTCTAACCTTGTATTTTCCATGGCTACCCCTATAACCCTGTGATTCCCATGGCTAATCCACCAATCCCTATAACACTGCATTTCCCATGGCTAACCCACCTACGCCAATAACCCCGCATTTCCCATGGATAATCCACCTAACCCTATAACCCTGCATTTCCCATGGCTAATCCACGTATTCCTATAACTCTGCATTTCCCATGGCTAAACCACCTATCCCTATGACCCTGCACATTCCATGGCTAATCCACCTATGCCTTTAACCCCGCATTTCCCATGGCTAAGCCACCTTCCCCCTATAACCCTGCATTTCCCATGGCTACTCCACCTACCCTTATAACCCTGCGATTCCCATGGCTAATCCATCAATCCCTATAACCCTGTATTTCCCATGTCCAATCCACCTACCCTTATGACCCTGCATTTCCCATGGCCAATCCACCTATCCCTATAACACTGCCTTTCCCATGGCCAACCCACCTATCCCTATAACCCAGCATTTCCCATGGCCAATCCACCTATCCCTATAACACTGCCTTTCCCATGGCCAACCCACCTATCCCTATAACCCTGCATTTCCCATGGCTCATCCGCCAATCCATATAACCCTGCATTTTCCATGGATAATCCACCTACCCTTATAAACCTGCATTTCCCATGGCTCATCCACCTATCCCTTTAACCCTGCATATCCCATGGATAATCCACCTACCCCTACAACTCTACATTTCCCATGGCTAATCTACCTATTCCTATAATCCACTTAAGCTGTACATTATGAAACACCTTAGCATGGCGTGTATCCCCCTAACCTGCACATCTTTGGACTGCGGGAAGACACCTGAGCACCCATAGGAAAGCTGTGAAAGAACCTGGGGGAATGTGTAAACTCCACCCAGACAGTTGCCCGAAGCTGGAATCGAAACTGGGTCCCTGGCACTATGTGGGTGCCGCCCCAAGCACTGAGCCACCCTGTGCTGTTGTTGGGGGGTCACCCATCTGATTCACTAATATCCATTAGGGAAGCATTCTTCCAATTCTTCCCTGGTGTGGCCTACACATGACTCCAGACCCAGAGGAACATGGATGACTCATAAGCTCCCACTCCCCCTCCCCCAAATCCAACTGAGGACAGGGCCCAATAAATGCAGACCCGGCAAGTGAATCATGCGCATGAGGAGAGGTGCAAGGCTCTTACCTGGCAATACTGCAAGGTCTCGTGGATGGGTACAATTTGGTGCTCTTTATGTTCCCTGGAGACGCCGCACACCACGCAAATGGCCAATTGGTCGTCTTGGCAGTACAGCTTCAGCTTCTCCTCGTGGCGAGGGCAGAGGACGGGGCTGGGCTCTCCGGCAGGCGGGAGAGCAGGCCCGGCGTCCAGCCGCAGTTGCCGCACCCTCTCCACGATGTTGGCCAGCAGCCGGTTGCTCTTGAGCCGCAGTTGGGGGAAGGTCTCCCGGCACTG
>NW_025206634.1:0-11970 GCF_004010195.1 Chiloscyllium plagiosum | reverse complement strand
GGCACTGTCGGAGGGTCAGTGCTGAGGGAGTGCTGTATTGTGAGAGGGTCAGTGCTGAGGGGCCCCCAGCCCCCAAACTCTCTCTGATGAGGGGGCACGTCTTCCATTTTCCACAGGGCACTGTCGGAGGGTCAGTGCTGAGGGAGTGCTGTATTGTGAGAGGATCAGTGCTGAGGGGCCCCCAGCCCCCAGCCCCCAAACTCTCTCTGATGAGGGGGCACGTCTTCCATTTTCCACAGGGGCTGTTCCAGCTCCTGAGTGTTTCCGGAATGTTCTCTGTTACCGGTTTGTTGGTTGACCTCTGGTGTCGGGGCGATCTCCTGTTGGACTGGGCAGTCTGAGTTGCTCTCTGACCCTCTCGGTGTTGCCGTGCCGACCCAGTGCCGTGACCATCCCACACCCCAGTTCCGTGGTTTCCAACACAGTGTTCCTCTATGCTCTGTTGCAGATGCCGTTGGCCGAATCGTGAGGGAGGAGGGCATCTTGGCTCTGTGGAGCAGCACCTTCCCTTCCCTCCTCCTCGTCTTTAACCCCGCCATCCAGTTCATGTTCTACGAGGGGCTTAAGCGCCAACTGAGGAGGGGCCGCACTGAGGTAAGGAGTTTCGGGCCTACCCTCCATTAACACGAAGGAGCCAGATCCTGCTCTGATGGGATTTCGGGGCAGACAGTAGGTAACGGCCCTCAACTGGTTATTGGAGAGACCCAAACACCTTGGGAAAATGGGTTCAAATCCTGCCACAGGGGATAGAATTTAAATTCAATTAATAAAATCTCCAAAATCAAGCTCACATCAGTTTGGTTAACTGTACAACTTCCACCCAGTGTATTAAAAACCAAATGATTCCATAATGTCTTTCAAGGAAGGAAATCTGTGGTTCTGGGCCTACATGGGACTCAAGACCCCAATGTGGTTGACTCTTAATTGCCCTCTGGAATGACCAGGCAAATCTCTTCAAAGTGCAATTAGGGACGGGCAACACGCTGGATCAAATTTAACAGCTCCATGCCTGCAGGAGATTCCGGACTCCGCTGGTGATCCAGGGAATTGGTTGAGAGACGGGCAGTCAGTGAGAGATGGATTGGACTCTGCTCTGATGCTGTCTCCCCACCCACCCACTCACTGAACAAACGATTGACTGATTGATTGATTGTCACATGTACCTAAATGCAGTGAGAGAAGCTTTGTTTTGTGAGCACGAATGGCAGATCATAACAAATATGGTCGTAGTGATCGTAAGGCACTTAGACTGAGTGAGACATACAAGGTCACACTGCACAACATGTGGGCAAAGCAAGGTCACCGTTAACAAGATCCCCATTATGTGAATTTACAGACATCCATTCAGCAGTCTGATAACAGCGAGGAGGAAGCTGTTCCTGAACCTGTTGCTGAACCTGTTGGAGCGTGTGATCAAGCTTCTGTATCTTATGCCTGACGGAAGAGGCTGTGGGAGAGCATTACCGGGGTGGGAGAGGGCTATGATGATGTGAGAAGTGTAAATGGAGTCCATGGATGGGAATGTTGGTTTCCGTGATGGTCTAGGCTGTGCACACAACCTTCGATAGTTTCTTCCGGTCCTGGGCAGAGTGGTTGCCGTACCAGGCTGCTATGCACCCGGGCAGTATGCTTTCCACAGTTTCTGGAGAAGTTGGTGAGGGTCCTTATGGATGTGCCAGATTTCCCAAGCTCTCTGAGGAAGAACAGGCATTGTTGTGCCTTCTTGGTCATCGCATCTAAGTGGGAAGTCAAGACAGGTTGTCGGTTATCATCACTCCTAGGAACTTGATACTCTCAATCCATTTCAAAAGGGGCTATTTACCTGGGAGAAAGTCAATGAAAAAATATTGACGCGATTATCCCAGATTTAGGCTTATCCTGGTTGTACACAGTCTGAAATGGAATGGCCTCTACCGGATGGGCACCTTAGGGCCAGAGCTGCCAAAGCCTGAACACTAGGCCCGGGAACAGCCTCGGGTGGAGGGGTTGGAGCCCAGTGACCCTGGGGATGAGGTTAGACCCAGAGAGTGTCTGACGGTTGGATTGGGGTCAGGATCATGGCGTGAGGCCTGCAGTTGGAGGTTTGGCCCAGACACGATGTGAGTCCTGAGTCCGGGATCTTGTCTGCTGAAGCCAGAGGGTTTGTTTTGAGTTTGGTTTTGTCACACAGAGGGTGGCCGTATTTCAGGATGTTTCTGTCTCCATCTGTTTTCCCAGCTTTCCGCGCTTGAGGTCTTCATTATCGGAGCAATCGCCAAGGCAATTGCCACAACAGTAACATACCCCCTCCAGACGGTGCAGTCCTTGCTGAGGGTGAGTTGGAGAATATTCCCTGATTGGAAATGGCTGGTTTCCCTCAGCCTTTCCTTTTCCCTGTCATGGTTGAGGCAGTAACCCAGAGAATATTCTAGAAGCAGCAGCTGTTCATGGTGGCCACCCAACCATGTGATGTCATGCCACCACTGCCGGATTCCTGGTCACGTGATCTCCTCACTGGCAGTCCCGGGTAGTCCGGCCTACCCTCAGGCATGGAACCGGAGAGTTCTGGAACTTCTTTGCCTCAGCGCCATTCGGCAAGGGATTGGTCAGCAGCGACCCAAGAGATCACTTTCAGGTCAAAGGTCATGGGTTCAGGCCCCACTCCAGGGACCTGAACACACAACCTGGGCCACAACCCCGAATCTGGGACTGACAGAGTTCTGCGTTGTCACAGGAGTCTGAGTAAGGCTCATCCACTGGCCTCAGCTGGAGGGGGGAGTATCCCTGGGCCTCTACCTGCAGAAGGTTGTTGCGAGGACGGGAGGAGGGGTTTTCCCGGGTTTGCTTTGTTTGTGGGATCTTGCTCTGCTCATTGTCGGCTGCGATGTTTCCCGACATCACAGTGGTCAAAGTCCCAGGAGTGTCCTGGGAAAAGCTGTGTGGACAGACTGGGGTATATTGCTCCGATCCCAGTGAATACAGATCTCCTCCTGTTGGGTATTGACCCAGGGCTGGCCTCAGTTGTGAGGCCTTCTGTTGTTCAATAGTCGACCGAGGATTCGCCGTCAATGCTCATGTCTGTGAAAGGGGGCCCACTGTTGTGGCCCAGTGCCTGTGGGGAAATAGCAGGGGCTTTGCCCTCCTGAGGTAAATCCGGTTTGTCTTTTTCTCCCCCACCCCCTCCACCCCTCCCCAGTTTGGCCAACAGAAGAGGGATTCAGAGGGGAGGATTGTGGGAAGCCTCCGAAGAGTGGTCTACATCTTGAGACAGAGAGTGAGGTGAGTTGGGGCCTAGTTGAGTGGACTCTTAGCTCTTTAGAACACAGCTCACTGGCTAACAGAAAAAAATGTCACAAACAAACTGGTCCAGAGGGTCTTCAAACAGATTCATGGAATGATATCAAGAATTAGGAATCATAGAATGAAACAGTACAGAGTAGGCCCAACGGCCCATCGGGTCTGTACCGTCACTAACTACCAGTAACGGCCTGCTATTTCCTGCAGACATCCCATATCCCTGAATGTTACGATATTTGAAGTGCTCATCCAAACATTTTTGAAAGGTAAGGGTTCCTACCTCCACCACCTCCCCAGGCAGTACATTCCAGATTCGCACCACCCTCTGAGTGAAAAAGATTTTTCACCAAATTCCCTCTGAGTCTCCTGCCCCTTATCCTAAATCTATACCCCCTCGTGATTGACCCCTCAACTAAGGGGAACAGCTGCTCCCTACCCCCATAACCTTATACACCTCAATCGTGTCCCCTCCTCACTCTTTTCTGCTCTAAAGAAAACATTCCAAGCCTGTCTAGTCTGTCATTGTAGCTCAACAACTCCGTCCCAGATAATGTCCCCGTGAACCACCTCTGTGTACCCCCTGTAGTGTTGTCACATCCTTCCTGCAGTGAGGTGACCAGAACTGCACAGAGTACTCCAGCTGGGGCCTGAGCAACGCTCTGTGCAACTCCAACATTACCTCCTTGCCCTTCTACTCTATGCCACGGCTAATGAAAGCAAGTGTCCCATAGACCTTTGTAACTATCCTTTTTACATGCTCTGCTGACTTCAGGGATCTGTGAATAATTACCTCAAGATCCCTCAGTTTCTCTGAGACACTCACTGTCTGGCCATTTATTAAATACAGTCGCGCCTCGACATACGAACGACCCCGTTCACGGACAAATTGGTTTACGAACAGGATTGGACGTAAAATTTTGCTTCAACGTACGTACGAAATTCAAGGTACGAACGCAAAAAGCCCCATGTCCGACCGCGTGGTTTCATTGCTCTGCTTTGCTACGCGCTTGTTGAACACAAAAGCTCTCAGGCCCCGCGTGATCTCATTCAGTCCGTCTTTGGCGCGTGCGCGGTGAACAGCGTTTATTGTTACATCCAAGCGTTCTTACACTATCCGAACAATGGGAAAAATTGATTCAGTTCGGGTCCCGGAACGGATTAAGTTCGTAAGTCGAGGTGCGACTGTACTCCCCTCCCTTGTTTCTTCTTCCAAAGTGCATCACCCTGCACTTATCGGGGGTTAAGTACCGTCTACCCATCAGACCAACCTATCTATATCTTCCTGTAACCTAAAGCCATCTTCACTATTAACTACTACACCATCTGAAAATTAGCTCAACATTTCCCCTATATTTTCATCCATATCATTTGTGTATATGACAAACAGTAACGGTGCCAGTGCTGATCCACGTGGTACACTGTGGGACACCGGCCTCCAGTCACTCAAACTGCCTTCTACCACTACCCTCTGTATCCTAATGCTAAGCCAGGTTCTGACCCATCTCACCACGTTTCATAGTTAAGACCATAAGACATAGGAGTGGAAGTGAGGCCATTCAGCCCATCGAGTCCACTCCGCCATCCAATCATGGCTGATGGTCATTTCAATGCCACTTACCCACACTCTCCCCGTATCCCTTAATTCCTTAATTACAAGATTAAGAATTTAGCAATCTCGGAGGTTCTTTGAAAATGGAGTCACAGGTAGAGAGGATAGTGAAGAAGGCATTTGGTATGCTTTCCTTTATTGGTTGGAGCATTGAGTATACGAGTTGGGAGGTCATGTTGAGCCTGGACAAGACATTGGTTCAGTCACTTTTGCAAAATGGCATACTATTCTGGTCTCCCTGCTGTTGTGAAACTTGAAAGGGTTCAGAAAAGATTCATAAGGATGTTGCCAGGGTTGGAAGTTTTGAGTTGGAGGGAGATGTTGAATAGGCTGGGGCTGTTTTCCCTGGAATATCGGAGGCTGAGGGGTGACCTTATAGAGATTTATAAAATCATTGGGGGGCATGAATAGGATAAATAGACAACGTCTTTTCCCTGGGGTGGGGGAGTCCAGAACTAGAGGGCATAGGTTTAGGGTGAGAGGGGAAAGATATAAAAGGGACTTAAGGGGCAACTTTTCCATGCAGAGGGTGGTACGTGAATGGAATGAGCTGCCAGAGGAAGTGGTAGAGGCTGGTACAATTGCAACATTTAAGAGGCATCTGAATGGGTATATGAATAGAAAGGGTTTGGAGGGATATGGGCCAAATAGTGACAATTGGGACTAGATTAATTTAGGATATCTGGTCGGTATGGACGGGTTGGACCGAAATGTCTGCTGTCCATCTCTATGACTCTGTAACTTTCCCTGAATACCATTCGCTGTAACCTTCTCAGTCAGTCTCCCATGAGGGATCTTGTCAAAAGCTCTGCTAATCTCCAAATAACCTACATCAGCTGAACTTCCCTCATCCACACACATTTTTGAAAAATTCTACTAAATCTGTTAGGCATAACCTCCCTCTGCCAAAGCCATGCTCAATATCCCTAATTAACCCATGCCCTTCCAAGTGAAGATTAATTCTCTGCATCAGTAGTTTCCCTACCATACAGTCAGAGAGATGTACAGCACGGAAACAGACCCTTCGGTCCAACCCGTCCATGCCGACCAGATATCCGAACCCAATGTAGTCCCACCTGCCAGCACCCGGCCCATATCCCTCCAAACCCTTCCTATTCATATACCCATCCAGATGCCTTTTAAATGTTGTAATTATACCATCCTCCACCACTCCCTCTGGCAGCTCATTCTCTCTTTTAAAACTGCTGTTGTTTTGACTTTATTTCTCTCCAAAGCTCCAAAACAATGCAACAGCATATAAAACAGTAATTGCTGCTCCTGGAATTCGAGGAAATCACCTCCAACACCTAAAATGCCTCAATAAAAGGAGCAACTGTTACAGCCAGAAATTTTTCCCATCCTCCATCGTGGGTTACCCAGAATCCTAAGCCACTGACATGAGGTTTTCCAATGGGTTTACCTCGTGCAAAGAGTTTCAGACAATGAGAGAATAGGCAAGTTCTTTAGCTCCTGAGGAAATTTGTCCAGACTCAACTGGGTTCAAATCCGAGATCTATATATTCCCAGCCACAATGGGTTATCTATCCTTTTTCTGAAAGTGTTGCAGTCTGCCTCCATGTAAACCACTTGTTCATACACTTCCACTCAGAATTGAATTGAATTAGTTTTATTGTCACATGTACTCAGGTGAGTTCAGTGAAACGTTTACAAGGTGCCACCTTAGGTACAAAGGTACTTGGGCACAGATTTGTCAGTACAAGTTCCTTCGGGGGAAAAAAATTAGAAAAATAAAGAAATAATAAGTCCAACATTACAGATTGTCGGAGTAAAAAAACAGAGAAATGAAACAATTCAGAATAACCGTCCTTCCAACAGCCAGTATCTTTAGTTTTACCGAGTGTTCTTTCACTGCCTCGTCAACGATAAACTGAATTAATCCCATAAAGTTGCCACCCAAGTTGATAAGGTTGTTAAGAAGGCGTATGGTGTGTTTGATTAGCCGAGGGATTGAGTTTAAGAGCTGCAAGGTTATGCTGCAGCTCTATAGAGCCCTGGTTAGACCACACTTGGAATATTGTGTTCAATTAGATTAGATTAGATTCCCTGCAGTGTGGAAATAAGCCCTTTGGCCCAACAAGTCACACCGACCCTCCGAAGAGTACCCACCCATTCCCTCGGACTAATGCACCTAACACTATGGGCAATTTAGCATGGCCAATCCACCCTGACCTGCACATCTCTGGACTGTGGGAGGAAACCAGAGCACCCGGAGGAAACCCACGCAGACACGGGGAGAACGGGCAAACTCCACAAAGACAGTTGCCCGAGGCTGGAATTGAACCTGGGACCCTGGCACTGTGAGGCAGCAGTGCTAACCACTGTGCCACCGTGCCATCTCATTATAGGAAGGATGTGGAAGCTTCAGAGAGGGTGCAGAGGGGATTTCCCAGGATGCTGCCTGGACTGGAGGGCATGTCTTATGAAGAAAGGTTGAGGGAGCTATGGCTTTTCTTATTGCAGTGAAGAAAGATGAGAGGTGACTTGATAGAGGGGTACAAGATGATGAGAGGTATAGATACAGTGGATAGCCAGAGACTTTTTCCCAGGGCAGAAATGGCTACCGTGAGGAGGCATAATGTTAAGATGATTGGAGGAAGGTTTGGGGGGGATATCAGAGGTAGGTGGGAGTGTGGAATGCACTGCCAGTGATGGTAGTAGAATCAGATACATTAGGAACATTTAAGCGACTCTTGGATAGGCACATGGATGATAGAAAAATGAAGGGTCTGTAGGTTAGTCTGATCTCAGAGTAGGATAAAAGATCGGCACAACATTGAGGGCCGAAGGGCCTGTACGGTGCTGTACTGTTCTATGTTCTAATATTTTGGATAACCCGTCTTTGTAACAGCCTTTGTTTGTAACCTACAATTGACTGTCCCTCCCGTCCTCTCGCTGTGATAACATTGTCTTTTATCTAAAGGAAAATCTCCTTCTTTAAAACAGGAAGCAGGGTCTCCTGGGCCTGTACAAGGGATTGGAAGCCAAGCTTCTGCAGACCGCTCTCACCTCTGCTCTCATGTTCCTCATCTACGAGAAGATTGCTGGGTTCATCTTCCGACTCATGGGAGTGAACCCTCGCGTGGGACATTAACAGGCGAAGGTACAATCTCCGGAGTGCTGTCTGCGTTAATGCTGAACTCGGCGTCTCCATCTCCCCTATCCACGTCCCCTTTCCCTCCCCCACAATGCACTGCCACCCAGGACATTGCACGTTCACAGGTCACGATGGTGAGGATGGTATTCCCTGTGCCATCCCAGTTACAATAAAGGCGATCGGTGTTGGAATGAGAAAACGTTGGTAGATATTAAAATGTGCTTTATTGAGGACGATGGCTCTCCCTCTGACTGACTGTGTACCAGTTTCTTTCCGTGGTCCATTGACGATCCAGCACTTGGAACAAGCTCTTTAGCTTCAGTGGTCCAAATGGGCACTTACCCTCCACTCAGCTACACCCTTTCCATCCCATGGGCCTGACCGAATTTACACCCATGTCCCCACAGCTTTAGACTCAGCCTCTGGATTGCTGGACCCATTTTTAAATCTGAAATATAAAGCCAGTCTGCAGAATGTGAACCAACTGTTGATGACCACTTAAAACACAATGGATCCTACTGTCAGAGTGTGTCTGCTGAGGGAGGAGGAACACGCTGACAGGAAAAAAAAACCCTGTAACATAGAGCAGTCCCTGAGGACCTGGTCTGAACCCTGTCTGCAGTGGAATTTCAATTCAGTAATAATCTGGGATTGAGAGTGTAATGAAACCATTTCAGGATAAAACCATCTGGTTACGTTAGAGCCCGGGTGTCCTTGGAGAAGGAGCAGGCAGTCTCCACCAACACCCTGGAGTTGTTCAGGGAGAGGTGAGCTCCGCAGGGAGTGGAGTGCATTATTTCTCCCTCCAACTCTATTTTGATTTAGTCCCTACCCTCCCCTTCACTGTTTTGATCACACAGCACTGCCCTTTGATGTGAAGGGCAGTGTTTGTCACTGGCCACGCGGGTGTTTTCCTATCTTCCTGGTGGTGGAAATTGAATAAAGATTCGTGCACTTTGTGTCTCTCACTGTATCTCACACCTGCACATACACACCATGGGTGCTGTGGGAAAAAATAAGCACTACTGCAGTTAGGCGGTAGTGTGGGGGTTAAAAAAGAAAAGAAAACAGGAGTGTCAGAGGTTCTGCTCACTCTGAGAGCTGGCTCTGGGGAAGCTGGATCAGTGTGTGTGCGCAAGGACTCTCCTCCTTGACTGTGTCTGAGAGGAAGGGGACTGTCCCTGGACCAGCTGCCCCACATTCCGAGAGGAAGGAAGGAAGAAAGAGAAGAGGAAGGAGGAGGAGGCAGAGGCAGAAGGAGGTGGGAGCTTTGAGTCCTGGGCCTGCTTTTGGAGCTGCACCCTGGGCCTCACCCAGGTCAAGGGAGTGTTGCTGCTGACCTGGGGCCCACTCCCACTGCTAGTCTCTGGGACCCCGCCCGGACCTGCCTCAGCTGCTGCTGCCTGGGACTCGTCTTCGGCCCCTCCAGGACCTCCACCGCTGCTGCCTGGGACTTGCCCGGGGGACCCTCCCCAACAGGTCTGCCCCCTACCACTGTGACCAAGAGCCTGCCTGGGACTTGCCTGAGCCCTGCCTCCACCGCTGCTGCTGCCTGGGGACCTGACTGGACTCTTAACAAGCCTGTGGAAGACAGCAAAGCATGGTGAGCCCAAAGGTCGCAGGGCCCAGCCGCACCTACGCTGGGATAGCCGCTGCCTTAGGCTCGGCTGCTCCAACCCCGGCTGCAACCACGACCCCCTTCAGGCACGGGAAGGCCGTCTTTTTCCTCAAGACCGAGCAGGCGATCCACCTGGCCGTGGAGAGGGGGCTCACTGTGGGCGGGATACATCTGCCTGTCGACCTTCTGGAGGTTATGGCCCAGAAGGTCGTGATCTCTAACGTCCCACCCTTCATTGCCATCGAGCTCCTTCTCCCCCACCTCACCACCTTGTGGGAGATCTGGTCGGGTGTGCAACCGCTCCTGCTCGGACCCCGCCCTCCAACACACCTACTCCTTCCGGCACCAGGTGTTTATTTGCTTGGCCCGGGAGGAGGTCACCGAGGGCTCTTTCACCCTCCTCCATGAGGGCACGGCCTACCACGCCTTCTGGATGGCGGACGGCGTGCGGTGCCACCTGTGCCATGAGGTGGGGCACATTAGAAAAAACTGCCCCACCCAGAAGGTTGCCCAGCCCACACCAACAGCTGAGGGTGGCGCCACTGCACCCACTCCCCCTCCCCCGAAGTCAACACCACAAGCCCTGGTACCGGGGGCTAAGCCGGAGGCTTCCAATGCCTCAGCCTGTGGCAGGGAGGGGGGTGAGTGTCCAGCAGGCCGGAAGACGCTCAGGAATGCCGAATGCGTCAGGCCCACCCCACGGTGAGACCACCCTATCACCTTCCCCGACACCTAGCCCACGACCTGCCCCGCCCAGCACGACAATGCCCCCGCGGCCATGCCAGTGTCACCCCAGCGCGGGAACCCTGCCCCCCAAACCCGTACCTGACCCTGGCCCTGCTACACCCACTGACCTGGCACCCAACCCCTGGGGCTTCAACGCCTGGCCCAGGGTCCCTGAGCCCAAGTCCCATCACACCCTAGCACTAACCTGCAGGGAACTACCGCTGCCTCACCTCCTGCAGCAGCTGTGTCTCTGGGCTCCGGGGAGGGAACTGGGCCCCTGCCCCACCCAGCCCACCATCACCTGATAAACCAGGGGCGGGGCAAGAAGTAACACGGCTGACCCTCCCCACCCTGGCCACACCCCCTGCTTTCCCCCAGCCAATAGTGTTCTGGGAAAGGCTTGGGGGGGGGGGAACCTCGGGCCCCATGACCACCAAGGCGGGTGGGTAGGGGAAGGCCCATAAATTCCCCCTGTTTCTCTCAGGAAGCAGTGCTGGCCCTTGGAGGGGAGAGACGCTCTACCAGCGCGCCGGTGGTACTGCCCCTCTCTAGGGGATGAGCCTTCACTGTTTCTTGACTATCTCGCACCGTGGCCTGACTTACCTGAACCCCCCAGGGACTACAGCAGGGCCTTTCTGCTGCCTCAACTCCTCTGGCACCTGATTAGATTAGATTAGATTAGATTAGTTACAGTGTGGAAACAGGCCGTTCGGCCCAACAGGTTCACACTGACCTGCTGAAGCGTAACCCACCCAGACCCATTCTCCTACATTTATCCCTTCACCTAATACTATGGGCAATTTAGCATGGCCAATTCACCTAACCTGCACATTTTTGGATTGTGGGAGGAAACCGGAGCACCCGCAGAAACCCACGCAGACACCGGTAGGACTTTAAGAACCACGAGAGCCGTGGTGCGGGCGACAACGGAGAACCCTCTGCTGGGTCGTCGAGCGGCGGAGGGGAGGAAGGTGTTATCCTCACTCCTCCCTCCCAGACTGTTTTTCTGGGGGCCTTGGCCCTGGGGGATGACCTTTTCCCCGAGGAGCCAGGCGTCCCGGTGTCGGGAGAGGAGAGGAGCCCCGAGCCTCTGCTGCCTGACGACCCGAACCCGGGCGTTCCGGGAAGTGGTGTGCCGAGGAAGGTACCGCCGGTGACCCTGGGGCTGGGGTCACCGGGGGTTTGAGGCCAGTTGGCGGTGCCGGGCCAGCCCCCATCCTCTCGGTGGGGGAGGGGTCGGTGACCGAGGGTGACCTCCCGGAGGAGGGTTTGGGATCGGTGGCGGACACCGGGGATGATGCAGAGTCTGTCTCCAGCAACATTTTTGAGTCCCCGGTGCCCCCCACCGATCTCCCCCTCGAGGAACTCTGGGAATTTGTTGAGGAAACTGAGTCGCCGGGATGGAGCCCAACTGGCACTCGACCGCTGGAGCTCCTTCGAAAAAGTTTACTGGTCGGCCCACGCTGCTCGCCAGGCGCCTGGGCTCGACGTGAACGAGCAAAAGCGAGTCAGGAACCTCCTGGGGGCACTCCTGGTGAGGGCGAGGGACTTCAGTGCCCCTCCCTCGTCCTCCCTGTAAATATATATACGGGTTTGTTAGTTGTACCGGTGGTGGTTGCACAAAGC
>NW_025206633.1:9890-11970 GCF_004010195.1 Chiloscyllium plagiosum | reverse complement strand
GTGTGTGATGAAATACCCCCATTTGCCTGTGAGTGTGCAGCTTCAACCCTCATCCACTTGCGCTTAGTAACAGCAATGCCGGCCATCTACACGGTGCTCTGCAGAAATTTACCAAGGCTCCTTACAACGTACCTCCGAAACCACGACCATCAAGAAGGACAAGGGAAGCAGACACATGGGATCATCACCATGTTCACGTTCCATTCCAAGCCACCCACCATCCTGATTGGGAAGCATATTGTTGTTCTTTCAGTGACACTGTTTCAACGTCCCTCCGTAATGCACATCTACAACACATGGACTGCAGTGGGTCAATACGGCAGCTCGCCCCCACCTTCTCAAGGACAATACGGGACGGGCAATACGGGACCGGACATCCCAATCATATTCTATGAATAAATTAAATTGAAAAATATTGTCATGCCCAATGCTGGACACTGTGCTTTGGGTTTTGTGTGCTCAGGCTGGTGGGGTCCAGACAGTACCTTGCTGTTCATGAACAGCTGATGGGAAATTATGTTTGAAACTATCTGTCCATCTGTCAGATGCATGGCCTACATACCGAGCATCACACAGACACTGACATTCACATCACACATTACTGAGCTCTGACATAGACAGAAGCAGTTCAAAATGTACTCATATCTGACTGTAACATGTTTAAAAACACAGTTGCCACGAAAATGATTATGCGAGAATATTAGCAGGGAGAAAGTGAGCACTGCAGGTGCTGGAGATCAGAGGCAAAAAGTGTGGTTCTGAAAAATCACAGCCGTTCACGCAGCATCTGAGGAACAGGAGAGTCGACTATTCATTCACAATATTAATACACGTGAAAATAGTTGTATATTTTCAAAGACCTTGTACTTAATAACAATGTGGTCTTGGGTGTGGTAATGAGACTTATCATTTCAATGCTCCTTACTGTGAGTTGGGCACTCTTTCCATCATATCGTTGTTATAAAAGTGAACTGAATAAAGGAGGGATATAATGCTTATTGGACAATCAAAAAGTTGTTATTATGAAAGGCTATCGAAACTTGAGCAAAGAGACTTTGCTGTTAACGGTGAGAACAATGCTGCAAACATTTCCATCGGGATTTCCAGCTCAAGTCACACACAAGGTCGTTGGGCTGGGATCATACTGGCCATCAATAGAGCTGTACAATTCTGTTTGGATGCTGACATTGTGGGGCTAACATACACTGGATATCGTTTATGAGGGATTCAATGTGAGATGCCACGTGCTGCAGGAGCCCACTACCTTTATAACACCTTCATTCAGGATCGGGTAAAGGTACAGAATTTCAGAGCTAAGTTGGCAAACAGAAGAATATATTTGCAAGACATGGTTGTTGACAGGTCATTGTTACAAATGTTGAACTAAGTCTGGACCAGTGCTATGTTCTAGTCCATTGACCAGTCTGCACCAACACACATCTCCCCGTTGTTCAGGTATGTCTCTAAACAGACTGTTGTGAAGCATTGTGCGAGTAACAGCCCAGCTCCAGTTTAGAATCTCTACGAACAGATTATGGAGATGGCCAGTATTTTGGAGCTCAAAAACAGTGTGTCTGAATTCAGGCTTTTTTCTCAAAGTCATTTTAAACAGCTTTGCTGCCTGCAAGATGGTGTGTTCACTAATCTGAACAAGAATCAGCTTTTTACTACAGTCACTGAATTGTGTAATAGTTAGCTGTGTACTCTGGTATTTTAATTATTGTTCACTTCAATTGTTTTCAATGGAAAAACAATGATGTTTGGATTATTTTAAAATATGTAAGAAACAAAGTGATATTAACTCTTCATTATACAAAATGTGAAAGTGCCCTGCTGTATATTTATCTCAGATCAATCAAGCAACAGTTAGATATTGCGTCTGAAGCAGGATGGTGTGCACAGAACTGTGTGCCAGACAACATCACCATCCTCTCTGGTAGGGTCTGTCACACTGACAGGACACAGCCAGGCAGAGGGGACAGCACCTTGGTATATAGTCAATATAGATGCAGGATCCTATGGCTGCTAGACTGCTCTGTGGCAGGTTATGGGGAAATCAATAAAAGGGAAATATATAATT
>NW_025206633.1:6123-9709 GCF_004010195.1 Chiloscyllium plagiosum | reverse complement strand
CCGTCACGGCCCGACATACCTCCCACTGTACAGGAACCATCACGGCCCGACATACCGCCCACTGTACAGTAACCATCACGGCCCGACATACCTCCCTCTGTACAGTAACCATCATGGCCCGACATTCCTCCCACTGCAAAGTAACTGTCACGGCCCAACATACCTCCCACTGTACAGTAACCATCACGGCCCGACATACCTCCCACTGTACAGTTAACATCACGGTCTGACAAAACTCCCACTGTACAGTAACCATCACGGCCCAACATACCTCCCACTGTACAGTAACCATCACGGCCCAACATACCCCCCACTCTACAGTAACCATCACACACCGGCATACCTTTTTCTGTACAGGAACCATCACGACCCGACATACCTCCCACTGTACATTAACCATCACGGCCCGACAGACCTCCCACTGTACATAAACTAACATGGCCCGCCATACCTCCCACTGTACAGTAACCGTCACGGCCCGACATACAGCCCTCTGTACAGTAAGAATCACGTCCCGACATACCTTCCACTGTACAGTAACCATCACAGCCGGACATACCACCTTCCTTCTGTACAGTTACAGGACATAACGCCGACTGTACAGTAACCATCACGGCCCGACATACTTCCCACTGTACAGTAACCATCACAGACCGGCATACCTCCCACTGTACAGGAACCATCACGGCCCAACATACCTCCCACTGTACACTAACCATAACGGCCCAACATACCAGCCACTGTACAGCAACCATCACGGATTGGACATATCTCCCACTGTACAGTAACCATCACTGCCCAACATACCTCCCTCTGTACAGTAACCATCACGGCACGACATACCACCCCCTGTACAGTAACCATCACGGCACTACATACCACCCCCTGTACAGTAACCATCACAGCCCGCCATACCTCCCACTGTACAGTAACCATCACGGCCCGCCATACCTCCCACTGTACAGTAACCATCACAAGACGTCTTAGCTCCCACTGTATTGAAACCATCACGCCGACATTCCTCCCTCTGTACAATAACCATCACGGTCTGACATACTCCCAATGTACAGTAAACATCACGGCCCAACTTACCTCCCACTGTACAGTAACCATCATGGCCCAACTTACCTCCCACTGTACTGTAACCATCACAGCCCGACATTCCTCCCTCTGTACAATAACCATTACGGCCCAACATACATCCCACTGTACAGTAACCATCTCGGCCCAACATACCTCTCATTGTACAGTAACCATCACAGCCCAACATAACTCCCACTGTACAGTAACCGTCACAGCCTGACATACCGCCCTCTGTACAGTAACTATAACGGCACATACAAACCTCCCAAAGTACAGTAACCATCATGGCCCAACATACGTCCCACTGTACAGTAACCATCACGGCCCAACATAACTCCCACTGAACAGTAACCGTCAGAGTCTGACATACTGCCCTCTGTACAGTAAGCATCACTGTCCGACATACCTCACACAGTACAGTAACTATCACGGCCCATACATACATGCCAAAGTACAGTAAACATCATGGCCCACCATACCTCCCATTGTACAGTAACCATCACGGTCCGACATCCCTCCCACTGTACAGTAACCATCACGGCCCAACATACCACCCACTGTACAGCAACCATCACACCCCGACATACCTCGCACTGTAGAGTAACCATCACGGTCCGACATACCACTCAATGCACAGTAACCATCACAGCCTGACATACCTTTCTCTGTTCTGTAACTATCACACCCTGACATACCTCCCAATGTGCAATAACTGTCACAGCCCGACATACCGCCCTCTGTACAGTAACCGTCACTGCCCGACATGCCTCCCACTGTACAGACACTACCACGGACCGGACATACCCCCCACAGTATAGTAACCATCATGGCCCAACAAACCTCCCTCTGTACATTAACCATAAAGGTCCGACATACCTCCCACTGTAGAGTAAACATCACGGTCCGACATACCTCCCACTGTACAGTTAACATCATGGTCTGACAAAACCCCCACTGTTCAATAAACATCACGGCCCAACATACCTCCCACTGTACAAGAACCATCACGGCCCACTCTACAGTAACCATCACACACCGGCATACCCTCGTCTGTACAGGAACCATCACGACCCGACAGACTTCCCACTATACATAAACTATCATGGCCCGACATACCTCTCACTGTACTTTAACTAACAAGGCCCGACATACCTGCCACTGTGCACTAACCATCATGGCCCGACATACCTCCCACTGTAGAGTAACCATCACGGTCCGACATACCTGCCACTGTGCAGTAACCATCACGGCCCCACATACATCGCACTGTACAGTAACCATCACGGCCACACATACCTTTCTCTGTTCTGTAACTATCACACCCTGACGTACCACCCAATGTACAGTAATCGTCACAGCCCGACATACCACCATCTGTACAGTAAGCATCACGGCCCGACATACCTCCCATTGTACAGTAACCATCACGGCCCGACATACCTCACTCTGTACATTAACCATCACGGTCCGACATACCTCCCACCGTACAGTAACTATCACGGCCCGACATACCTCCCTCTGTACATTAACCATCACGGTCCGACATACCTCCCACCGTACAGTAACCATCACAGCCCGACATACCTCCCACTGTACAGTTACCATCACAGCCCGACATTCCTCCCACTGCACAGTAACTGTCACGGCCCAACATACCTCCCACCGTACAGTAACCATCACAGCCCGACATACCTCCTTCTGTACAGTAACCATCATGGCCCAACATACCTCCCACTACACAGTAATCTTCACGGCCCGACATACCTCCCTCTGTACAGCAACCATCACGGTCCGACATTTCTCCCACTGCACAGTAACTGTCACGGCCCAACATACCTCCCACTGTACAGTAACCATTACACCCCGACATACCTCCCACTGTACAGTAACCATCACGGCCCGACATACCTCCCACTGTACAGAAACCATCACGGCCCGAATATCTCCCACTGTACAGTAAGCATAACGGCCCAACATACCTCCCATTGTAAAGTAACCATCACTGCCCAACATAGCTCCCACTGTACAGTAACCATCACTGCCTAACATACCGCCTACCATTCGGTCACCATTACGTCCCAACATACCCCCCACTGTTCACTAACCATCACTGCCCGACATATCTGGCACTGTACAGTAACCGTCACTGCCCAACATACCGTCCACTGTATGGTAGCCGTCAAGAGCAGCACGATGGCTCAGTGGATAGCACTGCCACCTCACAGCACCAATGTCCTGGGGTGACTGTCTGTGTGGAGTTTGCACGTACCCCCCGTGTCTGTGTGGTTTTCCTCCCACAGTCCAAAGATGTGCAGGTAGGTGCATTGGCAATAATAAATTGACATAGTGTGAGGTGCTTTAGTCAGTGGGAAATGGATTTGGGTGTATTACTCTTCGGAGGGTTGATGTGGACTCGTTGGGCTGTAGGGCCTGTTTCCACACTGTAGGGAATCTAATCTAACTTCCAAGGTTCAAGTCAGGAATATGACGGAATAATTACTTG
>NW_025206633.1:1377-3316 GCF_004010195.1 Chiloscyllium plagiosum | reverse complement strand
GGAGTATTGTGTACAGTTCTGGTCACCACATTATAAGAAGGATGTGGAAGCTTTGGAAAGAATGCAGAGGAGATTTACTTGCATGTTGCCTGGTGTGGAGGTAAGGTCTTACGAGGAAAGGCTGAGAGACTTGAGGCTGTTTTCGTTAGAGAGAAGAAGGTTGAGAGGTGACTTAATAGAGACATACAAGATAATCAGAGGGTTAGATAGGGTGGACAGGGAGAGCCTTTTTCCAAGTATGGTGACGGAGAGCACGAGGGGGCATAGCTTTAAATTGAAGGGTGATAGATACAGGACAGATGTCATAGGTAGTTTCTTTACTCAGTGAGTAGTAAGGGTATGGAATCCTTTGCCTGTAACGTTAGTAGATTCGTCAACTTTATGTACATTTCAGTCGTCATTGGACAAGCATATGGATGAACATGGAATAGTGTAGGTTAGATGGACTTCGAATTGGTATTACAGGTTGGTGCAACATCGGGGGCCGAAGGGCCTGTACTGTGCTGTAATATTCTATGTTCCATGGTTCTCAGTCTGGGAGCTTAGACAAGGTCAGTCAACCTGTCGTGCCTGTTAGGGTCAGGATCCTTCCGCTGTAAGGGGTTGAGGAGGTGATTGTTGGGAAACTCCTTTCCCTCTTGGCGCTTTCTCTCCTATTGTGGAATGGTTCCTTCTGGAATGTGAAAATTAGCAAGCGGTATTAAGGAGATGGAAAAGGTTGGTACAGCTGTGAGTGCTGGTAAAGCTGGGGGGAAGGTAGCGAGGTGTCCTCAGTGAGTGAGTTGGCAGCACAGACACCAGGCAGAGTTGGGGAGAGGGATAGAGAAGAGGTTAGTGATCGACTTATAGAAGGTGATGCATTCAGTGAGAGTGGGAGAACATGAGCCTTCGTGGGAAGTGGATGCAGTAACAGAGAGAGAAAGTGAGGGTGAGGCCACAAAGTGCAGATGGTGGCATTTACCCTGGTGGAGTGGGGAAGGTCACTGAACTCCTTCCTACACTGCTGGGAATTCACTCAGAAGGCTAGCACCTCACTGACCCATGGGTCAGCCTCGGACCAAGCTGGCAGGGTCTGGTGTCATGGCCTCCCCTGCCAGTCTTGGAGTAAGATAATGTCCCTCTCCTGCACCATGTCATCCACGGGAACCTCAGCGGCTTGGCCACAAAGTGGGGCTCCAGGTTTACCGTGTCTGCCATGTCCAGGGCAGTTTAGGATTGACAATCCAAGAGTGTAATGGTTATTTTAAAGATGGCCACTCTAACAGGGAGGCCGGTGCATTCTGGGATAACAGGGCAGTGGGCAGTTGTTATGATGAAGGGGAAAAATCATCACGTTAGTGTCATATGAGAGGGTGGTTAATGAAGCAGGTTGCGGATGGTATCATGAGAATATGCACTTCACCTTGTGGAGAGAAACCCTCCATGAAACTCGACTAAAATGAGACTTGACCAAATCATAAGATGTTTTCAGCCTCTAGCTAAATCAAAATAGGGATGCAATATGAAATAATCGGAACAACCAACTTGGAGCAGATAATTATACAGGAGATTAAAATCCTTAAAAAGGGGTAGCACAATGTTCCAGACTGTTAAAAGGAGCCGGAAAAATCCCCTGCCTTATAGTTACCTACATTATCCAATCCTCCCCGGATGCAAGGATGGTGCCTGAGGCCTGGAGAACGGCTAACACTGCAGCTTTGTTTCATGTGGAGCAAAGGACTAACTGATTAGGGCGCGGCGGGAATTCTGAGACAGTGGATAAACGGTCACTGAGGAAGTCCAAGGGATTCCAGGACAGTCGGTCTGGAGTTGTTCAAGGAAGATTGTGTGTAATTAACCTGACTGTGTCGGTTTGAGGCACTAACCTGTAACTGCATGTGACTTACTTGGACTTAACGAGAGATCTCATGGCAGACTGTTTAAAAACAGAAACTATGGG
>NW_025206633.1:0-956 GCF_004010195.1 Chiloscyllium plagiosum | reverse complement strand
GGTGCACATATTGTCAGGGGCCTGGGTAGAAAAGGAGAGAACAGCTTGCTCCTGTTGTAGAATTGGGTTACCAGCGGTGAATATTAAATGCATTTAGTTGAAATATTAGCGAAGTGCTGAGGAAGATTGTTATTTCACCCAGAGTATGGTCGAGATCAGGAAGTCACACATGGAAACGGAGTAGAGGCAGAAACTTTCAACTCATTTTAAAAAGGTGCCGGGATCTTCATCTGAAGTCCAATCGTCTCTGGGGAGACAGAATCTAGGGCTTCAAAAATAACATTGCATCTTATCCAATGTAGAGAGTGTGCAGAGTGGTTTCGTCTACACTGTGCTATTTTCTGCAGTTTTTAAGGGTTACCAATATCTGATGGGATTAATACGCAGGAATGAGGGGAGAAAGCAGGGAGGAGCAGTGTGTGAATTGATGAGCATCACAATAATACTGATCCCATCCTTTATACACAGTGTACTTCACTTTGTTAACCTTTTTGTCCTTCCTGTGTAAATGGTAAACCCCTTTCTTATATCCAGTTCTAGGTCGTTGTCACACTGCAGCCACGTCTCCATAATGACAGTTCCATCTGACATGATTCATGCTATTTAAAGCTACCATTTCATTGGGCTTGTTGAAACGTTGGGAAAGAATTCTGGGATGGCAGCAAGTGCAAGGTCCAGGATAGCTGTAGTATCCAGAGGCTGTTACAGAGATAGGAAGGTGTGTGAAGATTATGCGATATTACTGGGGTACGGATTGTTCTAGGGGCGGAAGGAGATCACAAAGACAAGAATAGTTTTAGGTTTTGGTTGAAGTGAAAATGGAGCTGGACCAGCTAGATCAATATTCTGGCTACAAGAGCCTCGTAGAGAGAAACCGTCCCGACACCTGATGAAAACGTTACCTGGACATTTTATCACATGATTTATTTCTCTTTATCTTTGTGCTCCAGAAATAA
>NW_025206632.1:9545-11968 GCF_004010195.1 Chiloscyllium plagiosum | reverse complement strand
CACTCCTCAACCATCACCCCCCACCGGGACACGTATAACACAACACGTGAGAAAAAATACATGGATATATTTGATTGGGGGGATGAATAATTCAAACCCACCCCCAAGCCATTAATCCCTCATTTCCGGGTTTGGGGAAGAGCAATCATAATGTTACGCGGCCGCGCGTGCGTGTGTGGTGAGGCTACTTCCCCGCCGTCAGGAGGGAGGAAACAGCTGCTAACTCGGGGTTTTTTTTGTGTGGGGGGGTGGAGGATAATTATACACCCACCCGCCCCCAACAATTAATCCCTCGTTTCCGGATTCAGGGAAGAGCGATCATAAAGTCACGTGTGTGGGGTGTGGAAACTTTCCCCCCACTTTTTCCTCCGCCAGGAGGGAGGAAACAGCTGCTAAGTGGGTGTTTTTTTGTGTGTGGGGGGGAGAATAGTTCAATCGCCTCAATTAATCCCTCGTTTCCGGGTTTCGGGAAGAGCGATCATAACGGCACCCGCCCACGTGTGTGTGTGTATGTATGTGTGTGTGTGTGTGGGGGGGGTGAGGCTACTTCCCCGTCGTCAGGAGGGAGGAAACCGGTGCTAAGTGGACTTTTTTGTGTGGGGGAGTGTTAAGTGAGAATAATTCAAACCCCCGCCCAATTAATCCCTCGTTTTCGGGTTTGGGGAAGAGCAAGCATAATGTTGCCCACGCGTGCGTGTGTGGGGTGGGGCTACTTCTCTCCTGCCCCACCCCCCACCACTTTCCTCGTCATCAGGAGGGAGGAAACAGGTGCTAAGTCTGTGTTTTTTGTGTGTGGGGGCGTGTCGGGTGAGAATAATTTACCCGTCTCCCCCAAAACAATTAATTTCTGGTTTCGGGGAAGAGCGATCATAATGTCGCGTGTGTGGGGGGGCGGGGGGTGAGGAAACCATACACCCCCACCTTCCCCGTCTCCTGGAGGGAGGAAAAAGCTGCTAAGTGGGTGTTTTTTGTGTGGGGGGGGTGTTAGGTGAGAATAATTCAACCCCCCACCCCCCCACAAACAATGAATGCATCATTTCCGCGTTCGGGAAGGAGCGATCATAATGTCGCCTGTGTGTGTGTGAGGAAACTTTCTCTTCCTTTCCCGACGCCCAGGATGGAGGAAACAGGTGCTAAGTGGGTGGGTTTTTTTGGGGGGGTTCGTGGGAGAGAATAATTCATTCCCCCGAGCCCCTCCAATTGATCCCTCATTTCTGGTTCGCTCCCCGGGGAAGAGCGATCACAGCGTCGAAAAGCCGGTGTGTCTTTACAAGGTAATGTTCCCTCCCCCGACACTCAGGGGGGAGGAAACAGCTGTTAAGTGTGTTTTTTTTGTGTGTGGGGGGTGTTGGGTGAGAATAATTCAACCCCCATCCCCCTTAATTAATCCCTCGTTTCCGGTTCGGGGAAAAGCAGTCATAACATCGCGGGTGTGTGGGGGAGGAAACAGGTGCCAAGTTGGTTTCTTGTGGGGGGGGGGTGAGAATAATTCGGACCCCATTCACCCTACCCCACCCCACCCCCCACAATTAATCCCTCATTTCTGATTTGGGTAAGAGCAATATGTGTGGGGTGAGGCAACTTTCTATCACCAGGAGGGAGCAAAAGGTGCCGAGGTGGTGTTTTTGGGTGAGAATAATTCCACCCCAGCCCGACAATAATCTCTCATTTCCACTTTGCTCCCCGGGGTAAGAGCGATCATAACGTGGAATACCTGGTGTGTGTGTGTGTGTGCGTGAGGCAACGTTCCCCCATTGCCAGGAAGGAGAAAAAAAACATGAGAAATAGATGGTAATGCTTATGTTTGGCGTTGGTGTCGGGGGGGGGGGGGGGGCGGAAGGAGAGGAGGGTGAATAAACCTCAATATATCCTAATTTCCCCACCCCCCACTTCGGAAAGAGTGATCGTAACATTGAAAACCCACGTGAGGCAACCCCTCCTCCCATCCCCCCCACAACATCTGCCTGGAGAAATAGTTGTTAATGCTTATGATTTTGGGGGGGGGGGGTGGAATGTAGATCAGCACCCAGTGTTTCTTTGTTTCCACCCACTCATAACATTGAAAACCCGTGTGAGGCAACTTTACCCTGTCCCCATCTCCCAGCCCCCGGCAACCATCGCCAGCAGGATGAAAACAGGTAGGGCGTAGGTGTTGACACTTCTGTGGTGGGATAACCCCTAAAATATCCTCTTTTCCCCCCACCCCCCCACTGCTTCACCCCAGAAAGAGCGATCGTAACATCGAAACCTGGTGTGAGGCAACTTCTTTCCCCCACCCCGAAATCCCAGCATGGAGGAAGGTTCCTCATGGGAGACTGATTAGCAAGGTTAGATCTCACGGAATACAGGGAGAACTAGCCATTTGGATACAGAACTGGCTCAAAGGTAGAAGACAGATGGTGGTGGTGGAGGGTTGTTTTTCA
>NW_025206632.1:7200-9315 GCF_004010195.1 Chiloscyllium plagiosum | reverse complement strand
GGTGGTGGAGGGTTGTTTTTCCAGACTGGAGGCCTGTGACCAGTGGAGTGCCACAAGGATCTGTGCTGGGCCCTCTACTTTTTGTCATTTATATAAATGATTTGGATGTGAGCATAAAGAGGTACAGTCAGTAAGTTTGCAGGTGACACCAAAATTGGAGGTGTAGTGGACAGCGAAGAAGGTTACCTCAGATTACAACAGGGTCTTAATCCAATGAGCTGAGAAGTAGCAGAGGGAGTTTAATTCAGATAAATGTGAGCTGCTCCATTTTGGGAAAGCAAATCTAAGCAGGACTTATACACTTTATGGTAAGGTCCTGGGGGAGTGTTGCTGAACAAAGAGACCTTGGAGTGCAGGCTCATAGCTCCTTGAAAGTGGGGTCGCAGGTAGATAGGATAGTGAAGGAGGTGTTTGGTCTGCTTTCCTTAATTGGTCAGAGTATTGAGTACAGGAGTTGGGAGGTCATGCTATGGCTGTACAGGATTTTTGGTATAGTGTGTTCAATTCTGGTCTCTCTGATATAGGAATGATGCTTAACTTGAAAGGGTTCAGAAAAGATTGACAAGGATGTTGCCACGGTAGGAGGGTTTGAGCTACAGGGAGAGGCTGGACAGGCTGGGGCTGTTTTCCCTGGAGCGTCGGAGGCTGAGGGGGTGACCTTATAGAGGTTTATAAAATCACAAGGGGTGTGGATAGGGTAAATGGACACGGTTTTTTCCCCTGGGGTGGGGTGAGTCCAGAACTAGAGGGGGGTAGGTTTAAGGTGAGAGGATGGAAAGGGACCCGAGGGGTAACGTTTTCCCCCAGAGGGTGGTGTGTGTGTGTGTGGGAGGTGCTGCCAGAGGAAGTGGTGGGGGCTGGTACAATGACAACATTTAAAAGGCATCTGGATGGGGGACAGGAACAGGAAGGGGTTTAGAGGGAGATGGGCCGAGTGAGGCAACTCCCCCTCGCAAACTCCGGGATGGAGAAAGCTGTGCAGAAGATAGATGCTGGTACTGTTCGGTAACCTTTATGTGGGAGGGTGGGGGAAAACAGCCTGACCTCCTCACTCAGCCCAAACCCCTCCGTGTCACGGAGAAAGCGATCATAATGTCAAATACCGAAATTTAAAACCCAAGGAAGGGTGACTCCCCGTCATCACCAGGAGAAAACAGGTGAGGAGGTAGGTTTCGGATGTTTGTTTATCGTATCAGAGTGCGGGGGAGATAACCCTGACGTATCCTCATTCCCCATCGGCCACTCCACAGCAGGAAAGAGCAATCAAAACATCAAATCCCACCCCCCCCCCCGCCCCCCCCAAAAACACGAGCCTGGTAAGTCGCTGGTGCACCAATTGATGTCGATGTTGTTCTGTAACCTTTGGGAGGCTGGGAGTGGGTGGGGTAATCCTGACGGTCTCTTCATTCCCCACTCCCACCTGCCCCAGAGAGAGTGATCCTAACATCAAAAACCCAGAGAAGACAAATCTCACCCTTCACCGGGCAGAGGACGAAGGTAAGAATGTGGATGTCAACATGTTGGGGCAGGGGGTAGCGGAATGACCCTGAAATGTATCCTCATTCCCCCCCCCAGAAATAATAACCGTACCATCAAAGGCCAGGAAGGCAGTGTTTCCCCCTCCTGTCTCCATCTCCCTCCGTCATTGCCACTTCACTGTGTGGCGGAGTAAGGAAACGGGTGAGGAAATGGAACTTAAATGTTGTTTCAGATCACGTTGTATCCTGGAGGGAGGTAGGGTGAGGTCAAGCCAAGTATAAAATCTCCTGACTAATGCGGAAACATCCTCCCCCAACCCCTTCACCTTCCCCCCCCTCCCCCTCCCCCACCCCTAAAAAATCAACCTCCCTTTCCCCCAATCTCGACCCCCGGCTCTCTCTTTCTCTCCCCAGCGGAAAGAGTGATCGTAACATCAAAACGAGGAAGACAGCGCCCCTCTATTTATCTCCCACTCCCTAACCCACCCCACCCTACCCCACCCCATCGCTGACCTGCCAGGAGGAGGAAACAGGTGAGCGCACAGATATTAACGTGGACCATGTTACAAACCGGGGTGGAGGGGGGGGAAAAAAAAAACAGGAGAACCCTGAAATGATACATAAACTAATATATACA
>NW_025206632.1:0-7121 GCF_004010195.1 Chiloscyllium plagiosum | reverse complement strand
TCTTCTCCCCCATTCCCACCCCCCCATCCACCCCCACTCTCCCGCTTCCCCCAAAGACCCAAGAGCAACCAGGAAGAGGAAGCAGGTGAGAGAATAGATATTGATGTTGCTTTAGGTGGTGTATGTAACCGGGGTGGTGGGGGCAAGGAGGGGGATGAAGGCAGGGGAAGCCCTGATTGCCATGTTGTAGTAAATATATACACATCCTCAGCTTCCTAACCCCACCCCCTCCCCATTCACACGCTCGCTCGCTTCCCTCAGCAGAAAGAGGGGGGGGGCGGTGAAGGTTAAAAAGGAGATTCGCGAGTTAGGTTTGTTTTCGCAGAGAGGGTGGTGGGTGAGGCAGATACAGCTGCAATGTTGGTAAGAGTCATTTAGACAGATGTGAACAGGGAAGAAATACAGGGATATTGACCATGTGCAGTCAGGAAGGAGAAATTGGGAACAGTATCGTGGTTGGCATGGAATTGTGGGCCAAACAGCCCGTGCCTGCCCTGTACACTTACATGGTCTTTTCCTCCACACACCAACCCATACCATAACAATGTATGGGTTATATATATCCCCGGGAGAGAGAGAAAGGGACAGGTGAGTAAATAATTCTGATGTAAGTGTACAGAATATATAGTGTGCTCTGCCCCAGAGAGAGGGAGGGAGTTAGGAGAGTGAATAATTCTGATGATAAATGTATAGAATATATAATGTGCTGTGACCCAGAGAGGGGGGACTAGGTAAATGAATAATGCTAATGTAAATGTATGAAATATATAACCTGCTGTGACCCAGAAAGAGAGACGGTGATAGGAGGGTAAATAATTCTGATGTAAATGTATAGAATATATAATCTGCTGTGACCCGGAGGGAGGGAGTCAGGAGAGTAAGTAATCCTGATGTAAATGTATAGAATATATAACCTGCTCTGACCAAGAGAGAGGGACAGGAGAGTAAATATTCTGATCTAAATATACAGAATATATAACCCGCTCTGTCCCATAGAGAGGAAGGGAGTCAGGAGAGTGAGTAGTTTTGATGGTAAATGTATAGAATATATCATCTTTGACCCAGAGAGAGGAGAATATGCAAATGAATAATACTGATCTAAATATATAGAATACATAACCTGCTCTGTCCCAGAGAGAGGGAGTCAGGCGAGTGAATAATTCTGATAATAAATGTATAGAATAGATAACCTGCTCTGACCCCGAAAGAGAGAGAGCAATAGGAGGGTACATAAGTTTTATGTAAATGTTTAGAGTATATAACCTGCTCGCTCCCAGAGAGGGGGAGACAGGAAAGTGAATAATTCTGATGTAAATGTATAGAATATATAACCTGCTCTGACCCAGAGGGAGAGATACAAGAGTGAAAAATGCTGATGTAAATGTATAGAATATATAACCTGCTGTGACCCAGAGACAGAGGAGCACTGGAGAGTAAATAATTCTGATCTAGGTGTATAGAATAGAAAACTCTGTGACGCAGCAGAGAGAGGGGGACAGGATATACATCATCCTGGGGTCGATGTATGGAAAATATAACCCGCTGTGACCCAGAGAGAGGGGAACTGGGGTAAATGTATAGAATATATAACCTGCTGTGATCCAAAGAGAGGGAGGGAATCAGGCGAGTGAATAATTCTGATGGTAAATGTATAGAATATATAACCTGCTCTGACCCAGAGAGGTGGGGGGGGGGGGAGAATTGGCGAGTGAATACTCTTGATGGAAATGTATTGAATATATAACCTGCTGTGACCCAGAGAGAGGGAGGGCAGGAGGGAGTCAGGAGAATAAATAATCCTGGTGTAAATGTATAGAATATATAACCTGCTCATGTCTGAAAGGGATAGGAGAATAAATTATCCAGAAGTAAGTGTATAGAATATATAATCTTGTTTGTTCTATAGAGAGAGGGACATGAGTAAATAATGCTGATGAAAATGTATAGAATATATAACGTGCTGTGACCCAGAGACAGAGGAGCACTGGAGAGTAAAGCATTCTGATCTAGATCTATAGAATAGAAAACTCTCTGTGTGCCGCAGCAGAGAGAGGGAGACAGGAGTATAAATCATCCTGGGGTCAATGTATGGAATATATAATCCGCTGTGATGTAGAGAGGGAGGGACAGGAGTATAAATCATTCTGGGGTAAACGTATGGAATATTTATAACCCGCTGTGACCCAGAGAGAGGGGGGCCAGGAGTATAAGTCATTCCATACATTTACCCCAGGATGATTTTATATTATTGACCCCAGGATGATTTATAGATTAGATTCTAATCTATAAATCATCCTTGGGTAAATGTATGGAATATGTGACCCGCAGAGGGAGGGGGACAGGAGTATAAATCATCCTGGGGTAAATATATGGAATATGTGACCCGCAGAGGGAGGGGGATAGGAGTATAAATCATCCTTGGGGTAAATATATGGAATATATAACCCACTGTGACCCGCAGAGGGAGGGGGACAGGAGTATAAATCATCCTGGGGTAAATATATGGAATATGTAACCCACTGTGACCCGCAGAGGGAGGGGGACAGGAGTATAAATCATCCTGGGGTAAATATATGGAATATATAACCCACTGTGACCCACAGAGGGAGGGGGACAGGAGTATAAATCATCCTTGGGGTAAATATATGGAATATATAACCCACTGTGACCCACAGAGGGAGGGGGACAGGAGTATAAATCATCCTTGGGGTAATATATGGAATATATAACCCACTGTGACCCACAGAGGGAGGGGGACAGGAGTATAAATCATCCTGGGGTAAATATATGGAATATATAACCCACTGTGACCCACAGAGGGAGGGGGACAGGAGTATAAATCATCCTGGGGTAAATATATGGAATATATAACCCACTGTGACCCACAGAGGGAGGGGGACAGGAGTATAAATCATCCTGGGGTAAATATATGGAATATATAACCCACTGTGACCCACAGAGGGAGGGGGACAGGAGTATAAATCATCCTGGGGTAAATATATGGAATATATAACCCACTGTGACCCACAGAGGGAGGGGGACAGGAGTATAAATCATCCTGGGGTAAATATATGGAATATATAACCCACTGTGACCCACAGAGGGAGGGGGACAGGAGTATAAATCATCCTGGGGTAAATATATGGAATATATAACCCACTGTGACCCACAGAGGGAGGGGGACAGGAGTATAAATCATCCTGGGGTAAATATATGGAATATATAACCCACTGTGACCCACAGAGGGAGGGGGACAGGAGTATAAATCATCCTGGGGTAAATATATGGAATATATAACCCACTGTGACCCACAGAGGGAGGGGGACAGGAGTATAAATCATCCTGGGGTAAATATATGGAATATATAACCCACTGTGACCCACAGAGGGAGGGGGACAGGAGTATAAATCATCCTGGGGTAAATATATGGAATATATAACCCACTGTGACCCACAGAGGGAGGGGGACAGGAGTATAAATCATCCTGGGGTAAATATATGGAATATATAACCCACTGTGACCCACAGAGGGAGGGGGACAGGAGTATAAATCATCCTGGGGTAAATATATGGAATATATAACCCACTGTGACCCACAGAGGGAGGGGGACAGGAGTATAAATCATCCTGGGGTAAATATATGGAATATATAACCCACTGTGACCCACAGAGGGAGGGGGACAGGAGTATAAATCATCCTGGGGTAAATATATGGAATATATAACCCACTGTGACCCACAGAGGGAGGGGGACAGGAGTATAAATCATCCTTAACCCACTGTGACCCGCAGAGGGAGGGGGACAGGAGTATAAATCATCCTGGGGTAAATATATGGAATATGTAACCCACTGTGACCCACAGAGGGAGGGGGACAGGAGTATAAATCATCCTGGGGTAAATATATGGAATATATAACCCACTGTGACCCACAGAGGGAGGGGGACAGGAGTATAAATCATCCTTGGGGTAAATATATGGAATATATAACCCACTGTGACCCACAGAGGGAGGGGGACAGGAGTATAAATCATCCTTGGGGTAAATGTATGGAATATGTGACCCGCAGAGGGAGGGGGACAGGAGTATAAATCATCCTTGGGGTAAATATATGGAATATGTGACCTGCAACAATAAACAGTATTTGCAGGAGAGTCTCAGCGGGTCCGGCTGCATCTGTGAAGAAACTTCGGAGTTAACGTTTCGGGTCCGGTGACCCCCCTCCTTCAGAACAGCGCTCCCCCTCCACGTTCCTGACGCAGTGCATACGCCCAGGACGCCGTCTCTCCTGCTCCCTCGGATGCTGCCTGGCCTGCTGAGCTTTTCCAGCGCCACACGTCTCAACTCGTGACTCTCCAGCATCTGCAGTCCTCCCCTCCTCCTGTCTGTTCCCCACGTTAATCCAACCCCCCCCCCCCATCTTCTCATGGAGGCAGGACGATGATGGGGAGGGGGGGGGATCGGTGTGGTATGGTTTTGAGTGGTTCCCACGGACGGTGACTGTTCTCCACGTGCCTCCTCCCTTACCCCTTACAGAAACGCCCTGTGTTTGCTGTCGATTGATTGATCTGAGTTGCCATCAGCTGTGGACGTTGGATCATGGAATCTGCTGTTGAAAGTGGATTGAACGTCACCCTCAGTCTGCGCCTCCTCATGCACGGCAAGGTGAGGTGTATTGAAATCTTGTAACCGGGGGGGGGGGGGTGTGGTTCTGTGCGTTTGTGGGGGACGGAGTACTACTTGCTGAGGGCAAAGCATGGGGCTCAGTGAGGAGTAGTTGTCTGTCTTCGTGCCTTGAGATGTGTGTTGGTCCTTCTATATCGTCTGCCTGATAGAAATACAGATACGTAATTACTGCCTAGTGGCATGGGGCGCTGTCATTTGTCAGAGTGCCTGATGTTGTGCGTTCATCACCAGCAGATACCTCTAGTTCAGCTACTTATTCAGAAATCTCACCGACAAACAAGTACTGAAAGTGATTTAAGCTAAATTCAACGTAGCAGCCAAAATCAGACCCTCTCAAATTAAAACCTCACATCTCAACCTGGCTGGTTTAGGGTGGAATGTAGCTCCAGTTCCCACCAACAGCAAACGTCTCTGTCCCAACAATTCTGCGATTGGATTCTTGTGGAATTTCCCTTGTTCTTAAGGACTGTGGGGTCATATGTAAGAATCCTACAGATCATCAGTAATAAGAAATAGGCCCAGGGATGTGCAGGTCAGGGTGGGATTGGCCGTGCTAAATTGTCCCCGTTGTGCCCAGCAGATGTGCAGGTTAGGATGGGATTGGCCGTGCTAAATTGTCCCATAGTGCCCAGGGATGTGCAGGTTAGGGTGGATTGGCCGTGCTAAATTGTCCCATAGTGCCCAGGGATGTGCAGGTTAGGGTGGGTGGGCCGTGCTAAATTGTCCCCGTAGTGCCCAGGGATGTGTGGGTTAGGGTGGGATTGGCCGTGCTAAATTGTCCCGTCGTGCCCAAGGATGTGCAGGTTAGGGTAGATAACTCTATGGTAAGTGCTGGTTTATGAGAATTTGGTGCGGGTGGGATGTTCTTCGGGGCATGCCGGATGGGCCGAATGGTCTCTGTCCACTCTGAGATTCTGGTCAGGGTAACTGCTGACTCCTGTGTGGGTGGGCGGGTGTGAGAGAGACAGGTCATTGATGTTATGAAGTTTAAAACACTAGACCGTCTTGGGCCGCTGGTCTTTCTTAAAGAAAGCGATTTTAACTCCCCTGATGGATCATTGACTGTGTGTTTTCCTTCTCTCTCTCTCTCTCTCTCTCTCTCTCTGCAGGAGGTGGGAAGCATCATCGGAAAGGTTAGTCACACTATTTTGTCCCGATCCTTGCTTTGTTGTTTATTTTGGGTCCTGTGTTTCTTTGACTAACCCTGTCCTCCCCACTTTCTGTCCCCCTCTCCGCCCCCTACTGCAGAAAGGAGAAACCGTCAAAAAGATGCGAGAGGAGGTGAGTGTGTGAGCAGCCGGCCAGTACGAGGGGTGGGTGGTAACGTTTCGGGGTCTGTCAACTATTCTCTCTTCGTCTCTCTCTTTTCTCCCCCCCCCCCCCCTCCCCCCTGCAGAGCGGAGCCCGCATCAATATCTCCGAAGGGAACTGTCCGGAACGGATCGTGACGCTGTCCGGACCCACGAGCGCCATTTTCAAGGCGTTCTCGATGATAACGCACAAGCTGGAAGAGGTGAGAGGTTCCTGCGCCCTCGACCCGTGATGGGGTGTCCTCTGAACTGGACATTCGATGGAGGTCACTGAGTATATTACCCGGCACGCCATGAGTGCGGGAGCAGGAGGGCAGTGGGAAAATTTCCAGCGCCTGGTTTTGAAAGCGTTTTCGCAGGGTCTTGGTTAACGATGTGCTTTTTACTCCCATCCCGTCCGTCCAGGACATCAACAGCGCCATGGTCAACAGCACTGCCTCGAGCCAGCCACCGGTCACTCTGCGAATTGTCATTCCCGCCAGCCAGTGTGGCTCTCTCATCGGGAAGGGAGGCTGCAAGATCAAGGAGATTCGAGAGGTAACTCTAACCTGTCGCTGTTTCCTGCACGTCACTGTCCGAATCGGAAGGCGGGGTTTCTCGCTCATCCTTCCCCAGATACTCCCACCCTTTCTCATCTCATCTGCCCTTCTTCAATGTCTACAACTGGTTGCAGCAGCCACTCAGCACAGGAAAGGTTATTTATTTCAGTTTGCGCTTTTACTGCAGAGAACAGGGAGATCGCTCAAGCTATAATTGAGCTGTTCATAGCCTCAGAGCCAATCGCATAATTGTTTGCAAGAAGAAGCCCCTTAATCGTTAATAACTGGTCCACAGATTTAACAGCCCCTTGGAACAACCTGCACGTGATCATCCAGCTCCAGATTGTCTGCGAACCATTATCCACTCCTCAAGCGAGCAGCTGTGTAAACTGTGCTTGCAGTGAGGGTCAGGTTCCTGCAGCCAGTGAGTGTGATCGCTGTGGTTTAGAGTTTGTTGGTCGCCATAGACATGGTGGGTTTAATGGACTAAACAGTTAAAAGCACGATCGTTGTGTTACTACTTCCAGCCCCCTCCCTATCTCTGTGTCACCTCCTCAGCCCCTTACGCCCCCTCCCTAACTCCCACCAT
>NW_025206631.1:5136-11967 GCF_004010195.1 Chiloscyllium plagiosum | reverse complement strand
TTGATCACTGCCGGCATCGCACATAAAAAAAAAATAAAATCCAAATCTTTCCATGAAACAACAGGGGGAAAACAGCGTTCTGAAGAAAAGGCGTAGAAGTAATGATTAAATTGATTACAATTGAGTTAGATCAATTGCCACATGTATTACATGCCTGTATTGAAAGATTTACTCTTCCCTCGACGTCAGTTTATCTTCTTTATAAAAGTACCCAACTTCGGGATCGTGGAACAACGAACAGAGAGCTGGACAGCACAGGAAGGTGCACTTTGTACGATGATGTTGTCCTAAACATGAATCTAAATTAAACTAATTCATTCTGCCTGCCCTTTCTCCATATCCCTACATGACTTGCATTCTCACGTGCATTTCTAAAGGATTCCTTAGCGCCCACTTCTGCCACTGTCGACATCACGACAGCATGTTCCAGACTCCTAACACTCACTGTATAAAACAAACATAATCTTCATATCTCCTTTGAACTTTGCCCCTCTCACCTGTAATGCACTTAAATGTTGGACACTTCACTGTGGGGAAAACACTCAGGCCAATAACTCTATTCATTAATTTCATACTGATGTAGCCTTTTGTCAAGTCTCTCCTCACCCTCTGCCTCTCCCGAGAAAACAATCCCAGCATTTTAATTGCATATCCTTATCGCTCATATCCTCAAATGCTGGCAGCATTCTAGCAAAATTCTGCTGCACCTTCACCAAAGCTCCCAAATATCTCTCCTGTAACATGGCAAGCAGAATTGAACACTAATTCAAGCCGAACTAATGTATTATCAAGCTGCAACATGATAGCCTGACTGTTGCTCACAATTCGCCAAACAATAAAGGCAAGCATGTCATAAACCTGCTCTGTTGCCCTGTCGATTTGTGTTGCCACTTTCAGAGAGCACTGGACTTGTAACCAAAATCCCTCTTCAAGTAAAAGCTGTTCAGGTTCCTACGATTAACTATATACATTTCCTTAACGCATGATCTTCCAATTGTAGCACTAGATTCAACTCCATCCGCCAAATCTTCGTGCATACCTGGAACAGATCTACATTATGCTCTGTTCTATACTTTTCTAGACTCCACTGAACCTTATCTCATCTGTGAACTTACAAACTCACCATTCTGCAACTTCATCCATGTCAATAATGCAAAGCAGAAACAGCAGAGTTGCCAGAAGGGATAATTATGGACCACCAATTGTCATGGTTTTCCGTTCAGAAAAAAAAAAGAAGCCGACATTCCACCATGTTCGTCTGTCTTGTATCGGCGAAACCAAAAGAATTCATGTGAACCATTCACAGTGGATCCCATGCATTTAAATCTCTGAACGATTCTCCTATGATGGATTTTGCTGAAAGTCTCAGTAAAATCCATTTCGATAATATCCACAGCTATACCATAAACGAACAGTTTCATAACCTCCTTGAAGCATTCAATCATATAAGTAAGACATGACCTTGCCTGCACAAAGGCATGCTAACTGTCTAATTCGCCGAGGCAGTTTGAAACGTCAAAAGGCTGGGCCATTAGAATACTCTCCAACAGCTTTCCAAACGACAGTGCAATGCTGACTTTTCTTTAGTTTTCTGAAATCTGAGGGAAAAGAGGCAGGAGATAGCTTTGTCTGAGAGAATCAGAGTGATACCTCAGAAATCCTTCAAATATATTAAAGAAAAAGAATAATGACAGAAAAACCATGGCCTCTCAAGAGTAAGAGTGTGAAAATGTATTTTTGTGGAACTGCAGGAAATGGGTAAGGGTCTCAATGAATATTTCTTCGCTGTGTTTATCGTGGAGAAAGCCACAAAGAATTTTTTTATGACTCGGGTTAAAACGCTTTGATAATTCTAAACATGACACATACAAAACCTCACCGCTTGTGCAATGTGTTAAATTTCGAGTCGCAAACAATCATCCCAAAGGTGATCATTTCAAGTAATAATTAACAATATTATTATTGACGTCTGAAACAGAATACTAAAACCAAAAACTACTTCCAGCTTTCTCTTTAAAATACCTTTTAACTATCACTTAACAATACTGGCCTGATAAATTCCCTCTTAAATTTACGGCAAAATCAGTTTGAAAATCTGTTGTCATCTCAAGATGTCGACATTTCTTTGAAGATTTCTCTCGTTCGACTTTGATGATCTGCTGCACCAATTTATTTTTAGACAGTTACCTTTCAGACAGCTGTATAGCTGGCAGTCTGTTTGTTGGTAGTCATTGCTATTCTCTACCGATCTTCAGAGTCTTGTGTTCACTCTGTTCGCCTTAATTGTCGTAATGGAATTGACTCTTGCAATCTGGAAGACACAACCAGCTTGGCTAAAGAAGACTGTTTCCAACTTCCATTTCTCAGCAGGGGTCCGTCAAAATCATTCATAACCCGTGTACAACGTTCTTCCCATGTGGAAATTGGGAACTAAGAACATTGTTGAACTTCATGCGCTCTGCCTCTGTTCAATGTCATCTTCGTTAGGTTTGGCTACCACCTCTTTCTTGACCTCGCTAGCTTTAGAAACGTGAAGCTGATTGGGGTGTTGGTTTATCGGAATAGCATTCTCGACATCTAATTCATGTACAATCACATTTTCCTATGCATCTGAATCATAAATATGTCCACATCTACTGTAACAAATTTTTAACTGTTTTCTCAGCTACTGAGGAAAGTAGTGTATAAACCTGCTCCCACGCCTCAAGGCATTCTTAGTTTTAAAGATATTTTGAGTCACCTCAACATCCATAACACCGGGATTTGGTTCCTCACTCCGCTGGGCAGTAACTAACATATATTTCTTCAGCTATTTGTCTCCTAATAAGGTTTCAAAATATCAATAACTTTATGAGGTATTTCCCCTCAATTTAACGTTTTCTAAATTTATCAGAGGCTACTAAACCTGGATTTAAATTGTGTCCTATCGAGTGGCAACAGTGCTAACACGTCATTACCTCAAGACAACGTCCAAATCTGTGTCTTTATATGCAAACTGATTCATTTTATGCTAAATCACCTACTCGATTAATCTCTTCCTTTTACCGAATACATAATCTAATTCGGAGGTCTTTGGCTTTGGTCTTGTCTATTTTTCTTTAAGTAATTTCATGCGGGCCTTACCTTCATGTCCGAATATTAACTCGAAGGGAGGAAGCTGAGTTGATTCATTTGGCGCATCCGTTATGGGAAACAAATCGAATTGGATACCTTCATCCTCATCATTCGGGTAATCCTGACAGTATGCTCTCAACATGGTCTTCGAGGTCTAATGTCTGCTTTCTAAAGCTCTCTGAGATTCACGATGATACGTATTTGATTTAAAATTCAAATCCATAAATAATCACGCAGTAAAATTAGAAACTCGATTTACATGATTATCTCTGGGTAGGCCACACCACGTGAAGAAAGCGGCAAACTCCTCTACCATTCATTTTGCTTTAATTTTCAAAATGGAATTGAGTCTTGAAATCTGTTAGACGCAACCATTATGTTTAATGCAAGTTTTTAACACTTTTATTTCTTGGCATGCATTCGACACAATCATTCATAGCCCTTGTGAAACGTTCCTCACATGTGGGAATTGGCAACAAAGGTTATGGTTTTATTACCGCTTGTAATTTACCTTCCACTTGGGGTTTGGGTACGTTTCGGTGCCACCCTTTTGGCGCCGATCATTTGACCCTGCTGTTTTGGTTCTAAACTGATTTGCCGCACATTACTTTGGCACAGCTGTTTTGGCGCCAATTCAGAATAAACAAAGTCTTGTTTGGTTAAAGAAAAGAGGATGACTAACATTGCGGTGTACGTTTCTCAACGAGCAAGAGTTAATAGTCAAAGCTGTAATGACTCGCTGTAGATTCAAATCTCGTTTTGTAATTATTTTGTCATTTAAAAAATACTAATAGTCATCTACTGCCTTTATGATACTTAAGAAAATTGTTTTACAGCTTTCCAGTGTGAAGACAGAAGTTAAGCACTTCTGTCTTCACACTGGAAAGCTGTAAGACAATTTTCTTTCTTTTTTTCTTGTACAGCCCATGCCAGAAATGGCTGAAAAAATTCTAAGAAAGAGAGACAAAACAAAATGTCTTTGATAAATGCAGCAAAATGAAGAAATTCGTTTTTGTAATGAATAGGTTAAATATAATGAATAAAAAGGAATGAGAGTTATTTCTTACAATGCAATAAAAATTAATTTCTTACGGGATCTACAAGACTTTTTAACTTCTGAATTGAGAACAAATCAGCGCGGCGCCTAAGTAATGAACGCCAAAACGTTTTAGAGACAAAACGGCGGGGCCAAATGATCGGCACCAAAAGGCTGGCGCCAAATAGTCCCATTCCGACCATTTGGCAAGTATGACACGTTTGGCGAATATTAACAATATCCACGTGTATTCCAGGCCAATAAAAATGATTTTGTACATAAGCCTGAGTCTTTCATACACCACGGTGACCTACTCTTATCAAATAAGACAGGGCAGTAGACTGAGGTGTCAGTAGGGAAGCTAATTGAGGCCAGCGACCATAAACCTATTCGTCTTTAAATAGTGATGGGAAAGGATAGACCAGATCAAAAAGTTGAAGTTCTAAATTAGAGAAAGGCCAATTTTGACGGTATTAGGTAAGAACCTTCGAAAGCTGATTGGAGGCCGATGTTCATTGGGAAGTGGATGGCGGGAACATGGGAAGCATTCAGGAATGAGCTAACAAGAATCCAGAGAACGTATGGTCCTCTCAGGATGAAACGAAAGAATGGTAGGTATAGGGAATGCTGACAAAAGAAAGTGAGGGTCTGAATAATAAAATGAAGGAAGCATATGTCAGATAAAGACAGGATAGATGGAGTGAATCCTTGGAAGAGTATTAAGGAAGTAGGAGTATACTTAAGAGGGAAATCAGGAGGGCAAAATGGTGATACGAGACAGCTTTGTCAAATAGAATTAAAGAGAAACCAAAGGGTGTTTAAAAATATATTAAGTACAAAAGGGTAACTAGGGAGAGAAGAGGACCCCTCTAAGATCAGCAAGGCAGCCTTTGTGTGCAACCGCAGAAAATGGGGGGATACTAAATGAATATTTTCCAATAGCATTTACTGTGGAAAAGGGTATGAAAGATATAGACTGTAGGGAAATAGATGGTGACATCTTGCAAAATGTCCATATAACAGAAGAAGAAGTGCTAGATATCTTGAAACGAGTAAAAGTGGATAATCCCCAGGACCTGATCAGGTGTAAACGAAAACTTTGTCGGAAGCTGGAGAGGTGATTGCTGGGCATCTTGCTGAGAAATGTGTATCATCAGTAGTCACAGGTGAGGTTTGCTAATATGATGCCACTGTTAAAGAAGGGTGGTAAGGACAAGCCAGGGAACTATAGACTGGTGATCCTAATCTCGGTGGTGGGCAAGTTGTTGGAGGAAAGCCTGAGGGACAGGATGTAATGTATTTAGTAAGGCAAGGACTGATAAGATTACATTACATTACAGTGTGGAAATAGGCCCTTCGGCCCAACAAATCCACACTGACCCGCCGAAGCGTAGCCCACCCATACCCCTACATTTACTCCTTACCTAACACTACGGGCAATTTAGCATGGCCAATTCACCTGACCTGCACATCTTTGGACTGTGGGAGGAAACCGGAGCACCTAAAGGAAACCCACCCAGACACGGGGAGAACGTGCAAATTGAACCCGGGTCTTCTGGCGCTGTGAGGCAGCAGTGCGAACCTCTGTGCCACCGTGATTGAGTTATTTGAAGAAATAACAAATGGGATTGATGAGGGAAGAGCAGTAGATGAGATCTATATGGACTTCAGGAAGGCGTTGGACAAAATCCTCCATAAGAGACAGTTTAGCAAGTTTAGATTTCATGGAATAAAAGGAAGAACTAGCCGTTTGGATAAGAACTGGCTCAAAGTTAGAAGACAAAGGGTGGTAGTGGAGGGTTGTTTTTCAGACTTGAGGTCTGTGACCAGTGGAGTGCCACAAGGATTAGTGCTGGGTAATCTACTCTTTTTTTGTCATCTACATAAATGATTTGGAAGCGAGCATGAGAGGTACAGTTAGTAAGTTTGCAGATGACACCAAATTTGGAGGTACATAGAACATAGAACATAGAAGAATACAGCGCAGTACAGGCCCTTGGGCCCTCAATGTTGCGCCGATCCAAGCCCACCTAAACTACACTAACCCACTATCCTCCATATACCTATCCAATGCCCTCTTAAATGCCCATAAAGAGGGAGAGTCCACCACTGTTACTGGCAGGGCATTCCATGAACTAACGACTCGCTGAGTGAACAACCTACCCCTAACATCAGTCCTATATCTACCCCCCCTTAATTTAAAGCTATGCCCCCTTGTAATACCCGACTCAATACGCGGGAAAAGGTTCATACTGTCGACCCTATCTAACCCCCTAATCATCTTGTACACCTCAATCAAGTCACCCCTAAACCTTCTTTTCTCTAGTGAAAACAGCCCCAAGTGCCTCAGTCTCTCCTCATACGATTTTCCTTCCATACCAGGCAACATCCTGGTAAACCTCCTCTGCACCCGTTCCAATGCCTCCACATCCTTCCTATAGTATGGCGACCAAAACTGCACACAATATTCCAGATGCGGCCGTACCAGAGTCTTATACAACTGCATCATGACCTCAGGACTCCGGAACTCAATTCCTCTACCAATAAAAGCCAGTACGCCATATGCCTCCCTCACCGCACTATTTACCTGGGTGGCAACTTTCAGAGATCTGTGTACATGGACACCAAGATCCCTCTGCTCATCCACACTACCAAGTATCCGACCATTAACCCAGTACCCC
>NW_025206631.1:0-3749 GCF_004010195.1 Chiloscyllium plagiosum | reverse complement strand
ACGCCTCATCTTTACATAGGCCGCCCTCTTCCCTTTAACAAGGGATTCCAATTCCTTATTAAACCACGGCTCCCTCGCACGACCCTTTCCTCCCTGCCTGACAGGTACGTAATTATCAAGGACACTCAATAGTTGCCCCTTGAACAAGTTCCACATATCATTTACACTCTTGCCTTGGAGTCTACTTTTCCAAGCCACACATCCTAAGTCATGCCTCACCGCATCATAATTTCCCTTACCCCAGCTATAATTCTTGCCCTGTAGTACACACTTATCCCTCTCCATCACGAGTGTAAAAATCACCGAATTATGGTCACTATCCCCAAAGTGCTCACCTACCTCTAATTCTAACACCTGGCCTGGTTCGTTACCCAGAACTAAATCCAGTATGGCCTCACCTCTTGTTGGCCTGTCTACATATTGTGTCAGGAAACTCTCCTGCACACATTGAACAAACACTGACCCATCTAACGAACTTGAGCTATAGGTGTCGTCGACAGCGAAGAGGGTTACCTCAGATTGCAACAGGATCTTGACCAGATGGGTCAATGGGTTGAGAAGTGGCAGATGGAGTTAAATTAAGATAAATGCGAGGTGCTGCATTTTGGGAAAGCACATCTTAGCAGAACTTACACACTTAATGTTCAGGTCCAAGGGAGTGTTGCAGAACAAATAGACCTTGAAGTGCCGGTTCAAAGCTCCTTGAAAATAGACTCGCAGATAGACAGGATAGTGAAGAAGGCGTTTAGTTTGATTTCCGTTATTTGTCAGAATATTGAGTACACGAGTTGGCAGGTCATGTTGCGGCTGCACAGGACATTGGTGCGGCCACTGCTGGAATATTGTGCACAATTCTTGTTTCCTTCCTATCGGAAGGATGCTGTGAAGCTTGAAAGGGTTCAGACAAGATTTAAAATGATGTTGCCAGGGTTGGAGAATTTGAGCTATATGGAGATGCTGAACAGGCTGTAGATGTTTTCCAAGAAGCGTCAGAGGCTGTGGGATGACCTTCCCGAGGCTTACAAAATTACGAGGGGCATGGATAGGATAAATAGACAAATTATTTTCCCTGGGATCGGAGAGACCAAATCTAGAGGGCATAGGATTAGGGTGAGGAAGGAAAGATGTTAAAGAGACCTAAGGGTCAACTTTTTCACATGGAGGGCGTGACGTGTATGGAACGAGCTGCCAGAGGAAGCGTTTGTTATGGGTTTATGAATTGGAAGAGTTTGGAGGGATATTGGCCGGGTGCTGGCATGTGGGACTTGATTGGGTTTGGATATCTTGTGGTCATGGATGGATTGGACAGAACGGTCTGTTTCCATGCTGTACATCTCTATCCCTCTTTGATGTTCTCTCGTGTTATCACATCGTTCCTGTCGTGTAGTTACCGGAACTGCACACTGTCCCAGGTTGATTAACGCTGTGTAAAATTCCAAAAATACCTCATTTCTCTTATACAATGACACAATTGATGAAGTTAAACGTGGTCTACGCCTCATTAACCATCATAAACACGTCCTCTGCTGACTTCAGGTAACTGTAAATGATTACCAAATATTGCTGTATTCATCCAAGCTTCCCAGCGTCCTGCCTTTCATTAAAATCTACTCCGTCTTTATATCCTTAACAAGCTTTAAAATGATCTGCGATTGGCCGACCAATCTGATCAATTCTTCCAAGCTATGCTTCGTATTTTCGCACATGACAAAAAATTACGTGGTGTTATTTACAGTGAAGATTATTTCTGAATAAAATGGTACCTTGAGTCAGATCGGCCATTGGGTGATGGAGTGGAAAAATTGAGTCTATCTTAATAACATGTATGGTAATACATTTGGAAAGTCAAATCGCCCAGACATACATGAAGGAATTTGCCCGAAACATCGATTCCCCTGGTCCTCGGATGCTGCCTGACCTGATGCGCTTTTCCAGCATCACACTCTCGACTCTGACCTTCAGCATCTTCTGTCCACAGTTTTTTCTAAAAACCTAATGGTAGCACCTGGAATGCATTACTCTTGAAAAGAGACCTTGGAGTGCAAATTCATAGTTCGTTGAAAGTGCAGTCGTTGGTAGACAGTATAGTACAGAAGGTGATTTGCATCCCTGCATTTATTTGGCGTGGCATTGAGTAGAAGATTGGGAGGTTGCAGGTTTGCAAGACATTGGTGAGGCCACTTTAAAATAATGTGTTCAAATCTGATCTCTTTTCTATCGAAAGGAAACTGTTAAATATTAAAGTTCATAAAAGAATGCCTGGAATGTTGAATTTGGTTGCGTCAAGCTCTCTGAAGGTCAACAGGATGACAGGTGAAATTATAGTCATTTATAAAGTCATGGGGATTATGCTAAAGGTGAGTAACTCAGGTCTTCTACCCACTGTAGGAGAGTACAAATCCTGAGTGCATACGTTGAGCGTGAGAGGAGGAAGAACTAAGATGGAAATGAAGTAACGTTTTCACCCAAATTGTGATGCATGCACAGAATGAATTGCCTGGGGAAGTATTGGAGGCGGGTACAATTCCAACATTTGATAGTCATCTTGATGACTTTCATGAATAGGAGACGCTTACAGAGATATGGCCAAATTCTGGCAAATGGAAGGAGATCAGTTTCGAATATCTGGTCGGCATGGCCACGTTGAGGCAAAGATATATTTCCTGTCATTTAAAGTCTATGAGTCTATGACGGATTGACTATCATAACCTGTCCTTCTGGTAGCCTCAGTGTATCTATTAAGTTGAAGTTATCACACGCTGAATAAAGTCGGACTTCAGAGTGAAATCCACTTGGAGATTCAAATTTTATTTCAGATCATCGTTTTATGCCTGGATTGCTACTTCAACATATTAGCCAGATGCTGCAAATTCACGTTTCATTAAATGAAAAAACAAAGATTCTTTTAATGTAAACGAAAACAAACCAACAACCATGCATCGTCAGTGAATAATTACTGGAGCAATTTAGTGTGAACATCAGAAAGGAAAATCTAATGTATTTGTTCAATTGATAGACTTACAGAAACTCAGAGGCCATGAAGATTTCTCCATATCGATGTGTTAAGTATCAGTGACATCTCGCAAGTCTGCAATCCACCTCGTTTCAGGAAATTCACGTGTTACCATTCGTTGCTATCTTATTCAGGAAACATCACTCCCACTTATTAAAATAACTTCACACTCAGATCAATCTCACTGAACATGGGCCAGAAATAAAAATTCAGCTCCATGTTCCGCCACTGTCAAACCATTTCATCAAACATCAGAAGATTAAATATTGAAACTACATGAAAGAAGAAAAAACAAGGAGAGCTTTAACTCTCCGCTGAAACATGTCAGATGTGAAATTCTGTTGGCACCCGTCCGAATTTTCGCCTTTGCCATGTTGAGCTGTGTATACCATATCAGTGTCAATTGTTAAGCTTCTCAGGACACCAGGTTATTGTCCAACAGGTTGAATCGGAAGGACTAGATTTCGGAGCGCTGCTCCTTCATCAGATTGCTGTGGAGTATAAGATAACAAAAGTTTAAGAGTGATTTAACTGAAATGGTATATTGAAAAAGACCTGGATTATTTGTTTACTCTCTTATCTTTTAGAATGCCAATGTTGCTTTAAGTTATTTCAGATGTAAAATCGCAGAAAATATTTTAAAGTTGCATTCTCAAGTGAACTTTAACAATATATGCCCTGTGTGAGGCTACCTGTGTCCCATTGTTCAGACTGAATCTAATATTCAAAGGGGATT
>NW_025206630.1:10959-11966 GCF_004010195.1 Chiloscyllium plagiosum | reverse complement strand
CCCCTCACTGTCTCACCTGGGACTGCTTCCCCTCGCTGTCTCACCCGGGACTCCTTCCCTTCACTGTCTCACCCGGGACTGCTTCCTCGCTGTCTCACCCGGGACTGCTTCCCCTCGCTGTCTCACCCGGGACTGCTTCCCCTCGCTGTCTCACCCCGGACTGCTTCCCCTCTGTCTCACCCGGGACTCCTTCCCCTCACTGTCTCACCCGGGACTGCTTCCCCCCAGTCCCACCCGGGTCTGCTTCCCCTCACTGTCTCACCCAGGACTGCTTCCCCTCACTGTCTCACCCAGGTCTGCTTCCCCTCACTGTCTCACCCGGGACTGCTTCCCCCCAGTCTCACCCGGGCCTGCTTCCCCTCACTGTCTCACCCGGGACTGCTTCCCCTCTCTGTCTCACCCGGGACTGCTTCCCCTCTGTCTCATCAGAGACTGCTTCCCCTCACTGTCTCACCCGGGACAACTTCCCCTCACTGTCTCACCCGGGACAGCTTCCCCTCACTCTGCACCCGGGACTGCTTCCCCTCGCTCTCCACCCAGGACTGCTTCCCCTCTGTCTCACCCGAGACTGCTTCACCTCGCTGTCTCACCCGGGACTGCTTCCCTCACTGTCTCACCCGGGACCTCTTCCCCTCTGTATCACCCGGGACTGCTTCCGTACTGTCTCACCCGGGACAGCTTCCCCTCGCTGTCTCACCCAGGACTGCTTCCCCTCGCTGTCTCACCCGGGACTGCTTCCCCTCGTGTCTCACCCGGGACTCCTTCCCCTCACTGTCTCACCCGAGACTGCTTCCCCTCTGTCTAACCCGGGACTGCTTCCCCTCTGTCTCACCCAGGACTGCTTCCTCCCTGTCTCACCCGGGACTCCTTCCCCTCTGTCTAACCCGGGACTGCTTCCCCTCGCTGTCTCACCCGGGACTGCTTCCCACTGTCTCACCCGGGACCTCTTCCCCTCTGTATCACCCGGGACTGCTTCCGTACTGTCTCACCCGGGACAGCTTCCCCTC
>NW_025206630.1:0-4076 GCF_004010195.1 Chiloscyllium plagiosum | reverse complement strand
CCCTCGCTGTCTCACCTGGGACTGCTTCCCCTCTGTCTCACCCGGGACTGCTTACCCTCTTTCTCACCCGGGACAGCTTCCCCTCTGTCTCATCCGGGACTGCTTCCCCTCGCTGTCTCACCTGGGACTGCTTCCCCTCTGTCTCACCCGGGACTGCTTCAACCTCTGTCTCACCAGGAACTGCTTGCCCTCTTTGCCACCCGGGAGTGCTTCCCCTCGCTGTCTCACCCGGGACTGCTTCCCCTCGCTGTCTCACCCGAGTCTGCTTCCCGTCTGTCTCACCCGGGACTGCTTCCCCTCTGTCTCACCCGGGACTGCTTACCCTCTTTCTCACCCGGGACAGCTTCCCCTCTATCTCACCCGGGACTGCTTCCCCTCGCTGTCTCACCCAGGACTGCTTCCCCTCTCTGTCTCACTCGGGACTGCTTTCCCTCTTTCTCACCCGGGACTGCTTCCCCTCTGTCTCACCCGGGACTGCTTCCCCTCGCTGTCTCACCCGAGTCTGCTTCCCGTCTGTCTCACCCGGGACTGCTTCCCCTCACTGTCTCACCCGGGACTGCCTTCCCTCGTTGTCTCACCTGGGACTGCTTCCCCTCACTATCTCACCCGGGACTGCTTCCCCTCGTTCTCTCACCCGGAACTGCTTCCCCTCTGTCTCACCCGGGACTGCTTCCCCTCTGTCTCACCGGGGACTGCTTCCCCTCTGTCTCACCTGAGACTGCTTGCCCTCGCTGTCTCACCTGGGACTGCTTCCCCTCTGTCTCACCCGGGACTGCTTCCCCTCTGTCTCACCCGAGACTGCTTCCCCTCTGTCTCACCGGGGACTGCTTCCCCTCTGTCTCACCTGAGACTGCTTCCCCTCGCTGTCTCACCTGGGACTGCTTCCCCTCTGTCTCACCCGGGACTGCTTCCCCTCTGTCTCACCCGGGACTGCTTCCTCTCTGTCTCACCCGGGACTGCTTCCCTCTCTGTCTCACCCGGGACTGCTTCCCTCGCTGTCTCACCTGGGACTGCTTCCCCTCATTGTCTCACCCAGGACTGCTTCCCCTTACTGTCTCACCCGGGACTGCTTCCCCTCTGTCTCACCCGGGACTGCTTCCTCTCTGTCTCACCCGGNNCACCTGGGACTGCTTCTCCTCATTGTCTCACCCAGGACTGCTTCCCCTTACTGTCTCACCCGGGACTGCTTCCCCTCACGGTCTCACCCAGGACTGCTTCCCCTCTGTCTCACCCAGGACTGCTTCCCCTCTGTCTTACCCGGGACTGCTTCCTCCCTGTCTCACCCGGGACTGCTTCCCCTCACTGGCCTCCATTCCAAGCTGCTTTCCCATGGCTCCGGAATTCACCTCTATGGCTCCTCAGCTCTCCCATTCCACTCAGGTTCTGCCAAGTCATTAGTTGAACCAGAAGCAGAAAGGAGCTAAAAATAGAGAATTTCAGAAAGATAATGATAACATAATGGACGGAGCTGTGGAGCTCCAGCTGGATCCTCTTACTCAGCCACCATTTTTCTTGCATTGAGGTATTTGTTTTGAAAAATTCTTCATATACGAGATATCAGCACTCAATGTCAGAGGTGGGACAAAAAGGCAAATGCAAATATGCTTAATACAACCGAACTACAGAGAACAAACATCTGCAGATTGCTCATGTAATAATGTAATGGTGACTAGCACTCCGGTGTGGCCTCTCCAGCACTGCATATAGCTGCAGTATAACCTCCCAATGTTTAAACTCCATCCCTCTTGCAATGAAGTACAATATTCCATGCACCTTTTTAATTTCCTGCTTCATCTGCAACCCAACCTCAGTGCCATGTGCTGCCATTTGCACACTCACCATCAGCAATGCCTCACATTATCTCGGAGATGCCCTACTCCCATTTCATTTTTCGACTCATTCATCATTTTAACAAGAAACCTTTTCTCTTCCTTTCAGGCATTAATAAATGCAAGTTTCAATAAGTCAGAGATAACACACACTTTTGGAATCTTACTTCCCTCCCTTTCTCCTGACTGCATCTCCTGTCCTAACCTGACTTCTTGTCAGGTATTTACAGTACCTCTGACCTCCTGCAATCTGATGCTGAATGTTATGTACTCAGTAAAGACTTGTTCTATCCCTCCACACCCCCATGTTAATGAATTTCAGGCATGACACGCCGCTGAACTCTTCTTCCATTGCCTTTGACTCCCGACCGAACCATTTCTTTGGATAAGTGTCCTGTCCTGGTCCCAACACTCTCCTTTCATCCAGACTCCTCAGGACTCCTATGTGCATTCAACCTACTCATTGCAAACTGTTGACATGACTCAACCACCTTAATTTTTCTGCTTCCCTCACCCATTTCAAGCTATCTTCCGCATTCACTGACTTCAGTCATGCTCTTAGATCCAACCCTGACTTTGTATTTAAGCTTGCTGACAAGTCTCATGCTGTTGTTGTCTGGCGGACTGACATCTACGTTGTGGAGGCTGAGCACCAGCTCTCAGATACTTCCTCCGGTCTCCCTATGACTATCGCCCCACTATGGAACAGCAGGCTTTTGTCTTCACAACAGTCACTAATCTCATTTCATCTGGGGATCTCCCCCTCCCACAGCCTCCCAGCTCAGAGTTCTTCAAACTTTTTTAGCCCATTTCTATCTCCTTCCCAAAATCCAAAAACAGGATTGCCTGGGCAGTCCCCTTCTTTCTGCCTGCTGCTGCCCCATGGAGCTTATAACATCCTCCCTGGACTTGATTTTTTTTCTCTCCTTGTCCTGTCCCTTCTCACATACATCTCCAATTCTGGATGTATGTTTGCTCGCTGAGCTGGAAGGTTCATTTTCAGATGTTTCATCACCATAGTAGGTAGTATCTTCAGTGAGCCTCCAGACGAAGCACTGCTGATGACTGCTGGAGAGTCAGAGGTGAAAAGTGTGGCCTAGAAAAGCACAGCAGGCCAAGCAGCATCCAAGGATCAGGGGAGTCGACATTCCTGATGAAGGGCTTCCTTACATCAAGCTTCCTGTAAGGACTCAATTCTGCTTTCCCAGTTTTTTTGTCACATTTATTCTGACGGTGCCACTTTGCATAGTGGGGCTTCAGGCATGTCCATCTTTTTCTTAACCAAAATTCCCAGCCACTGTGTTTGATAGGGTCCTCAGCAGTGTCAGAGCCCTTTCCTGCACTTGTTCCCTCGCCACTTGCTTTCCCTCTCGCAACAGCAGTAGCAACAGGGAAGTTGTAAACCAGTGAGCCTTGCATTGTGGAAGGGAAATTTTTGGAGAAGATTCTTTGGGACAGAATTTGCTCGCATTGAGAGAATAAGCTTCTTAGGGATGGTCAGCATGGTTTTATATCAGTGAGGTTTTGTCTCACACACTTGATTAGGATTTCTGAGGAAATGGAAAAGATGATTGATGAGGGTGAGGTGATCAATGTTGTCTACATGGGCTTTACAAGAGCATTTGACAGAGTCCCTCATGGTAGGCTGGTCCAGAAGGTTCGGTCACATGGGATTCATAGTGAGTTACCACATTAGATACAAATTCGGCTTAGTCATAGAAGATAGTGATGGGCTGCAGTTAAACTGGAGGGAACCAATATCCTCACAGGGAAGTTTGATGGTGTTACTCTGGAGGGTTTAAACTAGAGTAGCAGGGAGGATGAGAATCAGAGCAGCAGGTCAGCCAGTGGAGGGATTGAGGGGAAGGTAGATGTTTGGACCAATATGTCAGAAAGGAAGGACAGACAGTGACAGGTAAATGAATACAACAGAACTGATGAGCTGAAGTGTGTTTATTTCAATGAAATAAGTACCATAGGTAAGGCAGTCTCTGGCGACCGACTAACCACGGACATCTACTACAAACCCACCGACTCCCACAGCTACCTAGACTACACTTCCTCCCACCCTACCTCCTGTAAAAGCACCATCCCTTATTCCCATTCCTCCGCCTCCACCGCATCTGTTCCCAGGATAACCAATCCCACCTCAGAAAGTCCCAGATGGCTTCCTTCTTCTATGATCGCAACTTGCCTTCCCACGTGGTTGATGAGGCCCTCGGGCACATCTCCTCCACTTCATGCACC
>NW_025206629.1:7245-11962 GCF_004010195.1 Chiloscyllium plagiosum | reverse complement strand
CTTCTTCCAATGTGAACGCTGATGAAAATTATTAATTAAGCGCTTCTCCGATGTCCCGAAATTCCACACACAACTCTCCACTTCTATCTTTCATTGGCCTTAATCTTAATCATTCTTTTCTTGCTGATATACCGATAGAAGGCCCTGCGAATTTCCTTGATTCTATCTGCCAACAAGTATTGATGATCCTCCTGGGTATTATTAGTCTTATGCTTAGTTATTTTCTCGCTCGCAATCCCCTTAACTGAGCCTTCATACCTCATCCTCACAGAAGCATTTTTCTTCCTCCTGACAAGAGGTTCAACTTCTTTAGAGAACCATTTCTCCCTTTCTAGACAACCATCTCCCTGCCTGATAGGTACATATCTATCAAGGATCCACAGTCCCTGTTCCTTAAATAAGTTCAACGTTTCAAGTTTGACCATCCCCTGCATTACTATCACCCTTCCGATGGATGCTAAATCTTGCCTAATCGCGCCCTTGTGCCTTTCCCACAATTATATCTCTTTCCCTGTGATTTATACGTATCCCTGCCCATTTCTCAAGTAAACATAAGCGAATCATGGTCACTATCGCCAAGTCCTCATCTACCTCCAAATCTAACAGTTGGTCAGTGTCAAATCCAATATGGCATCTCTCCTTGTTAGACAGTCTGCGTACTGTACACATTGAACAAAAACTGACCCATGCAAACTACCTGAACACTAGTATTCCCAGTCCATATTGGGGATGTTAAAGAGCCCGTAACAACTATCCTGTTACTCTTGCTCTTATCGAGAATCATCGTTGCTATCCTTTCCTCTACATCCCTGGAACAATTCGGAGGTGTATAGAAAACTCCCAACAGGGAGACATGTCTATTCCTGTTTCGAACCACAGCCCAAACTACTTCAGTGGATCAGTCCTCCAACGTTATCCATTTGTTGTAACGGTACCCGTGATTAAGAATGCTACACATTCTCCTCTTTTACCATCACCTCTGTTCATGCTGAAACGCATAAATTCAGGTATCTGCAACAACCATTCCTGTCGCTCCTCTTGTCATGTCTCCGAAATGTCCACAACATCGAAAAGCCAGGCACTAACCCATGCTGCAAGTTCACACACCTTCTTCCGGGTGTTCCAGGCATTGCAGTACACACATTTGAAATTAAAATCCTGGTTGCCGGTGCACGTTCATGACCTTGTAAACCTATACATGACCTCACTACCCGGTCTCACGTGTACACTAGAAATACAATTTAGGTTCTCATATCCCTACTGCATTTGTTTAACAATCCTGCACCCCCCAAAGAGAATTAGCAAATTTCCCTCCCAGGACATTGGTGACCCTCTGATTCAGATGAAGACCATCCTGTTTGTAGACCATGCACATGTTCAGATCCCCTTGTTAGACAGTCAGCGTACTGTACACATTGAACAAAAACTGGCCCATGCAAACTACCTGAACACTAGTATTCCCAGTCCATATCGGGGAGGTTAAAGAGCCCGTAACAACTATCCTGTTACTCTTGCTCTTATCGAGAATAATCGATTCTCGATTATTCCGTTCCTCGATTTGATGGCTTGTGGCATGGAAAACAATCCAGAGATAGCAACTCTGTTATAACACTTAGCGTCCACCCAACTCCCGGAATTTCTGCTTTAGGTCCCCGTCTTTCTTCTTACCAAAATAGTCGGTGCCTATGTGGATCACGACTTGGGGCTGCTCCGCCTCCGCTTCCAGGATCCCGTAAACGCGATGAGAGACATCATGACCACTGTCACCTGGGGGGCATCACACCGCTCATGAGTGTTTCTCGTTCCCATAAAGCCTCCTATCTTCCCCTTAACTGTGTAGTCTCCACTGTCTAAAGCTCTGCTCCTCTTCTCCCTTCCCCAACAATGTATCGCTGTTCCTCACCCTGTAACCAATCCTCACCGTATTTCTTTGTAGCAGCCCTGAAAGGCTGAATGTTCCCTTCCATTTGACGTGTAACAGGTTTGACAGATTAAAAGATCTACTCCAATTGTTGAGTAACAGCGTCGAATGGCTGGAACGACTCATTCTGCTCCTGGTTGAAACTCTTGACGTGTTGAAGTGCCTGTTTCAGTGTAGGTGCAGTTTTGATTGATGTGCAACCTTTTTCGAACAATCAATGAACAACCCACTCCTGACGTTATGATGGAGTAAGGCCACTGATGCTGCAGCTGCTGATAGACCATCGTGGCTCATGGATGTGCAGTTTCCAATTGTTCGGTCGGCTAGATGTATGTCTTACGTCAAAGGATGTAGTGCCACATTACACAGAGGGCGTTACCTTCAAAATTTGGCTGAGAATTTCCTTCCACCAGGACTCTATGCTGATTGCTCTGACCGATACTTTTCTGGATAGAGCGATCTGTGACATGTGGGTTAATGCGCATGTTTCCGTCTTCATGGTTCCACTGTCATTTCCCACAGTCTGACTGCTGTGTACTGAGGCTTCGCCCTGCTCAGTCAGCCGTGAGCCTGTGGAGACACTCTTGGTGATGGACATTGAAGTACCTCACCCAGAGTACGTTCTGTGCCCTTGTGACTGTCAGTGCTTCCTCCCATTTGTTTTCAACATCGAGGGGATCTGAGTTATAACCGCGGTGTTGTGTGGATGGCACACTACCAGGAGATTTACTTGTCCATCTCTAACCTGTTCCTACGAGATTTCCCGTGTTCTGTAATCAACCTTGGGGAATTCCAGGATAACTCCTTTCCTGATTGCACCCCCCCGTGCCACCACTACTGTTGAGTTTGTCCTGCCAGTGGGATAGGATATAACCGCGGATGGTGGTTGGGGCTTCATGAAACATTAACAATCAAGTTTGAATCTGTGTGTATGAAGGTATCATCGAATACAGGTTACAATGTGTCAGGGAATAATGGGTTAAAAAGCTGAATGAAAGGCACTCGACATGAATTTCTTCTATATTCTCAAAACAGACTGAGGAAATTACTGATTACATTGAGGGAAATGGATACGATTTAATGGCATCAGAAAGACATGGCTACAGGGTCACCAATATTGGGAACTGAATAGCAGAACATTTTATATCCGAGAGTGTTAGACAGAACTGAAAACGAGATGGGGGAGAATAGCTGAATATGTGTTGACATCTACACAGACATTAAAGACGATCTTGCATCACGTTTTTGAGCTTTATCTTTGTCTTATTCATTTTGTGAACAAAGCATCAGTTGAGTTGTTTGGGGGAAGGATACCCACCGTGAGCCTGAGTGGGTCTCACCAAAGTTAGTGGGTCGAAGGGTCTTTCTGATGAAGGTCTTTATGACTCTATCAAATTCTGTACCCGACATTCCCTGGAACATTCTATACCGGCCAATCCGCGGAATAATACATTGCCCACATTTCCTGGAACATTCTGTACCCGACATTCCCTTCAAATTTATTTACTCAACATTTCCTGGAGCATTCTATACCCGAAATTACCCAGAATATTACTTCCCTGATTTTACTTGTCAACGGCCGGACGTCAGCGAATTGAGTGAAAGATACGATCCTGAGGGAAGAGATCCCATCCCAGGGACATAAAGACACTATTCCGAAGTCCACTCAAGCAGTTAAAGGGGTGAATACGTTTTCTCTGCATTTACATGTCTTCACGACAAGGATCGACCACAATTTACACGAAAAGTCAGAAATTTCCAAACTCCGTTTGTTTTCATGGAACTGGGAGGGAATCCTTCAGGAGAGCAACGTTTACACACGAGGTATTAGGAACTTGAAAGAAGTGAACTGTGTCTGTTCTCAACTGATTGAATGTGTTGAGAATTGTTGGAAAAACTGTCTGTTCTTATGGATGTGTCTCTCTGTGTTTGGGGAGGGAGGGTTTCTTGTGTTTTGTGACACTTTTTTCATTTATTCAGACCATCCATTTATTATTTCCTTTCGAATTATTTTAATAAATCCATGAATACTGTGACACGTCTAAACATCTCACTGGGTCCTCTGTCAAACTGGTCAATTTCGCTCCAGTCTAATGAACACTTTGTTTGTTTTCCTTCCTCACAGTTAATATAGTGACGGTCTACGTTCTGCTTCATAAAGATTGTGGATTGTCTCCATGCGTCACACGTTACCTGGAGGTGATGGCAGTGGCAGATCTACTGGTCATTATCCTCGACCTGATACTAAGACACATTCCCATTGTTTATATGGAACAGTTTTCTTTTCTGAGGAACATTCCCGTGTGTAATATCCACGCCGTCCTGCTTTATACAGCCACTGACTGCTCTGGCTGGTTCACCGTCACTTTCACCTTTGATCGGTTCGTGGCCATTTGTTGCCAGAAACTGAAAAGTAATTTTGCAGTTGAGAAAACGGCGGCTGTGGTTCTGGGAGCAGTGACTGTGCTGAGCTGTTTAAAGAACATTTTTTGGTATTTTATGCTTACAGCACGGTATGGGCTATCCAACGCCCCCTGGTTTTGTGATGTAACACTCGCTGTTTATTTCTCCCGTAACTGGGCCACAATCGAGTTCCTCCACCACATTCTAACCCCAGCTCTCCCATTTCTCCTGATTCTGCTGCTCAATGTTTTCACAGTCAGACACATTTTAGTGACCAGCAGAGCCCGCACGAGACTCCGGGCTCATGCCAATGGGGCAGCTCAGTCTGACACAGAAATGAGAAATCGAAAAAAATCTCTCGTTTTACTGTTTGTCATCTCGGCTAATTTCATC
>NW_025206629.1:2292-5883 GCF_004010195.1 Chiloscyllium plagiosum | reverse complement strand
ATATTTCATTCTCCCTCCCTTTCCCATTTTCTTTCACTCTCTTTCCATCATGTACTCCCTCCCTCCAAATCTCCTCTCTTCCTCGAGTCCTGTCTCACCTGCCATTGCAAGTGGAGCAGAGGAAGTGTGCGGATAGTCAGGCCGATCCTACACGAACAGAGATTGGTGCGGCGCTTTAGACGAAAGGTATTTTAACAATATCAGGCTTGGGCCAATAGCCATTGTAAGGGGACACAGTAGGTTTGAGCGAGTGAGCATTGGTGGGAGAGACCGAGTGAATGAGTGAGACCGGAGGGCTGGGAATAATCCATCCCTGGAGAAATAGTGAGTTAACGAGTGAGGTTGGGAGGATGGGATCGAACGAGAGAGATCCACAGGGAACGAGTAATAAAGAGATAGCCAACCTAGTGGAGGAAGAGTGCGAGTGAATGAACGGGGCGAGGAGGAAGCGCGGTAGTGAGCCTGGATGTGAATCAGCGAGCAAACAAGTGATGCCGGAATGGAGGGGGTAAAGAGATAGTGCCTGAGAGTGCTAACAAACAAGCGAACATCATTCCCGAGAGTGAGGTAGGAAGCGACTCTGTGTGGAATAGAGAGAGCAAACTCGTGAGACCAGGTTGGGATGGAGTGGGCAAGCCTATCTGGAAGAGATAAAGCAAACGGTTGCGGCGGTGAGGGAGGAACAAAAAAAGCCTGGGTGAGAGAGAGTGAGCAAACGAGCAATGTGGAGAGTGAGGACACGAGTGAGCTTGGATGGGCGAGCGCGAGCAAGCCTGGTGGGAGAAACAGCGAGTGAATCAACGGGACCAGAATGAGGACGTAGCTAGCCTGGATGTGAGACAGCGAGCAATCAAGTAAAGCAGGAAGGATGGACCAAGCAAGAAAGCGTTGTAGAGTGCTAACAGACAAGAGATGGGGAGGGAGGGAGGGAGAGATCGAACCTGCCTGGAAGAGAGCAAAAGAGCATGCGAGATGGGGCGGGCGGGAGATAGCGAGCTTGTGTGGAAGAGAGCGATTGAACGAATGAGACCCGGAGGGCGGGAGAGATCGAACATGGAGGGAGGGAAGTAAGAGAGCCTAGGTGGAAGTAAGTGAGTAGAAGAGTTAGACCAGGAAGGAAATAGGTACAGAAACAGGGTGGGAGAAAATGAGCCAACGAGTGAGATCAGGAGAGTGGGAGGCAGTGAGCCTGGCTGGAAGAGAGCGAGTGAAAAATGAGACCAGGAAAACGAGAGGGAATGAGACTGGGTTGGAAAGGCCGAGTGGATGAGCCCAGGAGGAAGGAAAACAGCAAGAATGGGTGGGGGAGAGCGAGTGAACAAGTGTCACTTGGAGTGAGTTAGAGAACAAGCGGGATTGGCAGGGAGGGACCGAGCGTGGGGTGGTTGAGAGACAGGGAGTCTGGGGCTGGTATAAAGGCCGAACAAATGAAATCAAGAGGAAGGGCTGGAGCGAGCCTGTGTGGGGTAATTCAGCAAAAGAGTGAGACCGCAATGGAAGAAACAAGCAACAGTGTCTGGGGGATCGTGAGAGAACAAGCGAGAAAAAGAGGGAGAAAGCTTGCAAAGCTGGGTGGAACAGAGCGAGCAAATAAGTGAGACTGGAAGGAAGGGAGGAAGAGAGCCTGAGTGGGAGAGAGCGAAGGAATGGATTTGAATAGGATGGAGGAAGCAAGCGAGGCTGTTGTAGAAGAGAGTGAGCGAACGAACGAGATTAGGACAGAGTGAGAGAGCTAAGATGGGGTGTAGAGTAAGTAAACATCAAGACCAGGAGGGATGGAGGAAGCGAACCTGGGTGGAAGAGAGAGAGCGAAGCAGTGTGATCTTGAGGGAGGGAGGGAGCTTTCCTGTATGGGAGAAAGCGAGTTAATGAGTCAGATGGGGAGGCAGGGAGTGAACATGCCTGGGTGGGAGAGACCGAGCAAACAAGGGAGAGTCGGAGGGAGGGAACGAACGAATCTTGTTGGGAGAGAGTGATCGAACCAGTGAGATGGGGAGCGAGGAAGCGAGTGAGCCTGATTGGGAGGGTACGAGTGATCGAGTGAGATCGAGAGGGAGGGAGTAAGTGACACTTGGCGAGAGAGAGCGAGCAAATGAGTGTGACCGGGAGGGAGGGATTGCATGAGAGAGACGGGAGGAAGATAACAAAAAAGCCTGGTGAGAGAGAATGAGTAGTGAAGTAAGACTGGGTTGGAGTGAGTGACTGACCAAATCAGACCAGGAGGTTAATAACATTTGAACCTGTTTAGGTGAGAGTGAGCGAATGAATGGGATGGGGAGAAATTGAGCGAGTGAACCTGACTGGAAGACAGTGAGTGAACAATAGATATCAGGACGATGGGAGCAAGCATGCCTGGGTGGGAGAGAGTGAGTAATCGACTGAGACTGGGAGGTACGCAGCGAGCAACTGGAAGAAAACCGGAGGGAGAGAGTGAATGAGCCTGGGTGGGAGATAATGACTGAGATGAGGAGGGAGGGATCGATCGAAAGGAAGGGTCTGATAGGAAGAGAGTGAGCAAGCTTCTGTGGGAGAGAATAAGCGAACATGTGGGAGCAGCTGGGAGGGAAAGAGTGTGCCTTGGCGACTGTGAGTATGCAAACGAGTCATACCAGGAGGGAGGATGGTGCAAGCCTGCTTGGGAGAGAGCAAGTGAACGGGTGAGACGGGGAGAGAGGGAGGGAGGGAGGGAGCCTGTGTGGGAGATTGCGAGCAAATAGGCGAGACTAAGAGGGAGAGAGCGAGCGAGCCTGGGTGAGAGACAACCAGTGAGACTGTGTGGGAGGGAGCAAGTGATTCTTGGTAGGCGTCACCAGTTGAACAAATCAGACCAGGAGAAAGGGAGTGTGCGAGCCAGTTTGGGAGAGAGTGAACGAGCATGTGTGATGTGGAGGAAGGGAGGGAAAGAGCCTGCATGAGAGAGAATGAGTAAACAAGCGAGACCAGGAGGGAGAGAGCGAAAGTAGTTTGAAGAGAGCGAGCGAACGAGTCACATCAGGAGGCAGGGTTCGAATCTGGGTGGGAGAGAGCTAAGGAGCGAGTGAAACAAGGATGGAGGGAGGGAGGGAGAGTCTGAGCGAGACCGCGAATTATCAAGAGGGCCTAGGTTGGAGAGACTGAGCTAACGAGTGACATTGGAAGGGAGGGAGGGATCGGGAATTTCAGGTTGGTTCCTCCCCCAGGGTCATTTTGGTCCGAATCAACTTTGCCAGGGCTGGTACACAGCGTTTGCAATCGCGAAGGCGTTGATATGTACGATTTCACCTGCCAGCTGGATTGTGTTTCAGTCTGGTTCTGGCCATTCAATAGGAAACTACCGTTATCCTCATGTCCGAATATAAATTCCGAATGTACCTCATACTTTGTTTTCTGAATTATGTCAGTGAAATCAGAAGGAATACATAGCAAAAACAGAGGATAAAACAAAAGTGAGTAAGGATTTCGATTACTTTTCACTCGTGGGCTGTATACCATTTCTGTCAGAGAGATGGTCACTTATTTCAACTTTAAAACGCAAGCCATTCGTGTTCAGGTCACGAGAGAATTTTGCTGTCTGCACATCTGTGTCATCCTTTGAACATATTGAGCAAATTG
>NW_025206629.1:0-1909 GCF_004010195.1 Chiloscyllium plagiosum | reverse complement strand
AACAAAATACTTCTCTTGCACAAATAATGGTCGAATCCAAAGACAGAGATATTAAAAATATGGTATTAAGTTTTGTTAGTGATTTTCATAACACAATGTTCAAACAAAACGTCAATTCTCAGTGACGGAGAGAAATTGATATAGAATAACACTACAGATGGCAGACCACAATCACGAATGAGATGCAACAGTCTTAAGATTGAATGGAGACATACGAGTCCGAAACAAACAAACAAAAAATTCTGCCAGTATCATTTTCAGAAAACAATATTGGTCGATTGGGATATTTTGGATCTATCGTTATACTTTCAGCTCCATGTTTTTAAAGTAAACTAAATTCTATAACGCTCATGTAAATCCTCCACTCAATGAACAAATCTTAAAGTCTAAGGTGATTTTTCTCAATGTTACTTCTGGATTATTATCTATGAAAAAAGAGCAGGCACCTGCTGACGCCAGGGTTTGCAGTGCTACTGCGTTTACTGCATTTAGTCAAATCTTTGATTAATCCAATGAGATCAAATTGGGTGAACTTCAAATTTGGCAGTCGCTTGACACAAATTGGGTTTTTAGAGCAGGTTCATACCAGTGTCTAATCGGAAAGTCGTCGCCCTCTATATTGAACTGATTCAAATTTAAATAAGGTTGGCTTTCATGTAAACATAAACTGTGACCAGTTAGAAATTAACAGTACAGCGGTCACGGTCTGTAAGAAGAAATGGTGAGTTAATATTTCATTAATATTACTTTATCTTCCATTTTTGTATTTCATGATCACCCATGGTTAGTGAAAAAAACGTTAAAAAGATACCACCTTAAATTCCCAAAGTGCAAATTAAATTCAAAACACTCCCGAATCTCGAGCTCCAGTAAATAAATCTCAAACATTCAATCACCAACAAACAAATGTGCATTCTAACTAGAGCGCAAAGGGTTAAACATTCGGCAAGCTGCAGGCAATCAACGCTGAGTCAGTCTTTTTGTCTCTCTGTCTCTCGCATACACACAAGAACGTTTTCCAACGTTTATTCCGTTCTTCCCAAGCTTGAATACAGTTCTCTCCACCCTCATGTATCCTGGGCAATGCATTGCTCAGCCAGTCCAGATCCTGGGACCCCAGCAAATATATTGCGATTGTCTGACACACTCCCAACTATCTTATGAACGATAGCATCATTCTTTTTCCATGTGGGAGCTCTTTGTCCCTGCTATCATCCTCATCCAGGGAGTTCCCTTCGGATCCTGATCCTCATTCCATCTCCAATTCATCCGACCAGTCTTCTGCTGATCGCCTTATGGTCCTCCTCTGAACACGCTGTTATACTTCATTTTGCCACTTCCATGGGTCACTTTTCCTCTGACACCATTCAACACTCTGTTTATTGTTTAGAAACTCCTCATACTGTTTTTGTTCGTGTACTGTCCGAAGTAACCTGAGTTCTTCTTCCAATTACTCCCTTTGTGTTTATGTTTTTTCTTTCCACTGACTCTCGTAATATCTTACACTCCTTCTGCCATTCCTTGATTAACCCCTTCACTTCCTCCTTTCTGTGGTGCAGTGTATTCTTATCATTACCGTCCTTAATTTCGGCAATCGAGGTTTCTTTTTGGGACCGTTGTGTATATTCAGAACAGCATATTTAAGTCCAGATTGGGTAGAGTGAGTTCTGTATGGGGTCATTTATTCTGTTCTTTGTGTTTGATTGTGCAATTTTGGGAACACATTTTGTCTCTTTTAATATCTAGACTTCAACCTCGCTGACTTACTCAAGGTAATTTTCACTGTACACTTGACGAAACAAATTGCAAAGTAATGGCCTGGGGCTGCCGACTAAAGAATGTTTCGAATGGTCTGGACTAGTCTATGACTTTTCCTAGGACTCCTCCCTGAGCGTGGTAGATGCTAGAG
>NW_025206628.1:5784-11961 GCF_004010195.1 Chiloscyllium plagiosum | reverse complement strand
GAACTCACACCTGAATGTCAATTTCTGAAGTGCTAACACTCTTCTTCTCTTTCCTCTGCGTTTAATCGCAAATCATTGCCTTTTGCCTCTAATTCAAGATGCTACATTTGCAATTGAAATTTTGCCATCTCTAAAGGCTTTGATGGCGCTTCCAGCAAATTTAAATACTGAACAGTTGCTGTAACGATCTCTTCTTTCCTCAAGAGGCAGCTCCAGCTGCATCTTGTTTGCTAATTTCCACAGCTTGGCCTTAACCATCTTTTATAAACACCCCTAGATTTCTTCTTCTTCCCCAGAGAACTCTTGGTGACTGGAAGAGCCATTGCTATCCCAAGCATTCTTCAAGCTAAGTAAAACAGCACGTGGAAGAAAAGACCCTAACACCTACCACTCGCTGCTTCGATTCCAACAACTCCATCTCCAATTTGGAAGGACAATATAAATTCCACAAAGTGCCTGCAGTCCGCTATAGGATAGGGCAGATGGCTGAAAACATTTCCAGTAGGTCGATATTCGACTTTAAGCGGGTGTACAATGGATATTCCAGGAGAGAATCAGCTGGTCAGACTACTTCGTGTTAAACAAAACAGCATTTTTTCCAAGATTACTGAATGAAACACACAAAAAAACAGAAAACAGAATTCCGAATAGATATTTATTCTATCCGACAACGCAACAGACTATACTAACTTAATGATGTTGTTACACAATAATTGCAACAATCTCCATAAACATCGCTTGACACAAAATGTAAATTCAAAGAAAGGCTGACAGGCTTGAGGTTAGAGTGAGAGGGGTGAGAGAGACAGAGAGAGAGAAAGAGGAAGAAAGAGAGTCAGAGAAGGAGTGAGGGGGGAGAGGGAGGAAATCCTCGTCGGACATGCTTCCAGCAGCCTTTCTTCAGTACACACACACATTGCATTCGACCAGACCATGGAACAGCCGAACTGCGCTGAGAGAACTGCCCACTGCTTTTTCATGACACAAGTGTGTGTTTTTCTTAACTTTAAAGCCTTCTGTCTGAGGAAGAATCTGTTAGCTGTAAACAAATTGTCTCTAAAATCCTTCACCTGAGACATTTCAGAACCAGTGTCGTTTACAGCCTCTCTGAAGCAAAAACCCAAGGACAGCCTAACCTTGATAAAGGACCAGCTTCATTACAAAGTGAACACTTTTTGTCAGTGTTTGAAACTAAATGAAAACGGTTTCTGATTTGTGTTTTGATGCAGAGTTCGTTATACTTTCTTGAATGGTCACATGAAATAATGTTTTAAAAGCAGACAATAATATGAAAGCAGTCTGTGTGTAACATGAGATGGAAGAGGACGTGATGCAGTGCACAATATTTTTCATGTTAAATAATTCTATTTTCACATTTAAATATGGCACCCAGAGTGGAATGAAACATTTCAATCCACTCTGGGCACCATGAAATAAAAAAAATGACGCAACAACTTAATATCTGTATCATAAATCTGTTGTCTTGTATGTTAAAAGTAAAATTGCTGAAATTGGAACATGAATTACAAGTAACGTTTTTGAGTTGGATGCATGGGATCTATTTCAGACACAACAATTGTAACAGGATGAAACGACCTGAGGTGGTGAAGACTACATCAATTGACTTTCTCCCCTTCAGTATCTCTCGGACACACTGATTTTTTTTCATTCCTCCGAGACAAGAGCCTCCTCTACGATGTCTGGCTCGCAACGGTATGTTTGACAGTTAGAACATTGACCAGAGTAATCAGAATAAATTGGACTATAACTGTCAAAATACATATAAACCAGTTATGGCATATTTATGTGACGTATAAGCCACGATTTAAATACTGTGTAACCAGACATGCTGTTAATTATGTACATAGCTTCCGAGTGAAAATATAAAGTGACATTTTTGCACAGGCCAGGGTGAAGATGCATCTTCTTATTCATTCTCCCTTCTTCCAGTGCAATGGTGCTGTGGTGTTAATGGCTGCTATTCTCATCTCACGCCTGGCATTCCGTTCTTTTTTCCATGATTGCACAAAGGTTTTACTGGGATCTGGAGCTGAATTACACTGGCGGAAGCCAAACTGCTCAATGAGCAGATCATTGCTTCGCTGCTGCTTCATACCTCTGTTGATTAAACATTCCATTACTGACGATGGAGGTTAGAGTGAAGGAATGATAATTGGCCATTGTGGGCTTGCCCTGCTTTTTGTGTACTGGTCATATTTGGGAAAGTATTCAAGTTGTCGGGAGATGACTGTAGTTTGGCTGAAACGATAGCTTTGCATAGAGGAGAACAGAATCTTGGGAACAAACCTTCATTACAATTGCCTTAATGCTGTCGGAGTCCACATGCTTTGCGGTGTCCAGTGTCTACAACTACTCCTTTGAAGCATTTAGGACAATCCGAAGATGAAGAAGCATTATATCAAAGTAAAACTTACATTGTTCCTTTCCACTATAGTCTTGTGCTGTCACACGCCAGTGTCTTTCATTTTTGAAAATTCACTTGCATGAATGAAGTATTGCTGATAAACAGATCACACTTAAAATCATGCTGTGGAAGCAAGATCTTTGGACGATCGTGTCCAAACCGAATCCTCGAAAAGGATTCCACCCAGACACAACCCTCAACCGGTTTCCCTGCATTTCCCATGGCCAGTCCACACAGCTGCACATGTTTGGACTGTGGGAGGAAACCAGGGGACCAGGAGGAAACCCACGATGACACGAGGAAAATATGAAAACTCCTCACAGACAGCCGACCAAGGAAGGATTCCATTGAATGTAAGACATAGACGCCATTCTGTCTATCGAGTCTGTTCTACCTTTCGATGGTGGCTGATAAGTTTTTCAAACTAATTTTCCCGCTTTCTTCCCTTAACATTTGATCCCCTTGGCAATCAAGAACCTATCTATCTCTGTTTTAAACATCCTCAATGACCTTGGTTCCACAGCCTTCTGCGACAATGAATTCCAAAGATTCATCACTCTCAGGCTGAAGAATTTTCTCCTTATCTCCGTTCTTAAGGTCTTCCTATTATTATACTGCAGTGCCCTCCGTTCTTCCTCTCTACTACCAATGGAAACATGTTTCCACTGGGAATCTGCCCAGGCTGTTCTGCAAGTGTCAATTAGATCCCTCGTTATCCTTCTAGACTTTATCTATGAGACTCATAAGTCATACTTTCTCATTTTTCTGCCTTCTCTCCATATCTCTTCAACTCATTACCAACTAAACAATCTGCTTAACTGCTCCTTAAGTTTACTCACTGTCTCCGCATCCACTCCACTTTGAGTTAGTGACTTCCACACATGCACAATCCTCCTGAACTCTGTTTTGAATTTTCTAATCTTTATTCTAAGACTACGTTCTCTCGCCCTTAAAAGCCCCGCAAAAGATAGCATCTGTTCAATAACATTTACATACACATCTTTTATCATGTTGAATACCTCAATTTAATCTCCCCTCATGCTTCTAAATTCCAGAGAGTGTAGGTCTAAACTGTTCACTCACTCCTCGCAAGGCAAGTCACTCATCTCTGGAATCAATGCAGTAAACCTCCTCTCAACTGCCTACAATATATTTACTCAAATAGTGAGATAAACACTGTGCGAAGACTCCAGGTGCAATCTCACCATTACCTTGTGTATTTGCAACAATACGGTCTAACCTTTACATAATATTCTCTTAAATATAAAAGCCAACGTTCCGTTCATTTCCTTTATCATCTGCTGTATCTGTATACCAGTTTCTGGGACTCATGAACGAGGACACAAAGATGCGTCTGCACCAGATCACCCGAAGTCTCTCCATTGTCGCCTTCTCATTTTAACGACCCAAATGCACGACCTTATAATTATCCATATCGAACTCCATCTGGCACTTTTTGCTCCACTCTTCTCACCGCTCTATATTCATGCCTGATGTTCTTATTTCCTCATTGCAATTAAGCATCCTGTCTATTTTTGTGTCGTCCGCAACTGTTGCTTCTACCTCCATCTCAAGGTTGTTAATGCAGATTGTAAATAGCTGGAACCCCAGACCGAACCTTGTTGCATCGTACAAGTTACATTTGCCATTCAAAAAGCAGATTTATCCTGACTCTCTGTCTTCTGTCATCAGCCAATCAACTATCCATGCTAATACATTACTGCTAATCCAACATGATCCAAATTTGTGAATTAATCTTTTTTTTATTTGGATTGCTCAATCAAACGCCTTGCAGAAGACCAGATAAATTAGACCTGCAGCCCCGCCATTGTCCACGTTGCTTGTTAGTTGTTTGAAGAACACTCACAAAATTAGCCAAGCATTATTTGCCTCCCTTCATAATGGCAAGTGTCCCGAATTCCTTTTTTCACTATTCTAATATCATGCCGTTCCACCTTCAAAGAGATTTGGACAAATGCTCCAGATCCTTTTGCTCAATGGAACTTCATAGTATCATGCCATTCTTTTATACTTCGTGTCAAGTTTTTCCTTCTAAAGTGTATCGTCATGCATTTTTCAGGATTAAATTCCATCTGCTTATCTTTCTCTTTCTCCATCCCGTTTATATTTTTCTTGTCGCCCAAGACATTCAACAGCACTCTAAAATACCTGAACAACTTTCTGTCATCTCCAAATGTACCCATCCAGCCCCTCACACAGTCATCTAAGTCATTTATTTTAAAAAATGAATAATTAAGGACTCAGCAGATGCCACTTTCATCAACCACTGAAAACTGGCTTCCAATCATGAAAGCAGCCTTCTGTCACCACACTCTGCCTGATGGAAATCAATTAATTTTAAATCAAATCCATCAAATTACCCTGTGCGGCATATATGTTTACCTTCTTGATAATTTCCTATGTGAGACCTCATCAACAGTTTTGTTTAAATTTATATTACTAACCTCATTTACACATTTCGTCACCTTCTTACGTTTCAATCAAATTCAGTCGGCTTGACCATACTCTGACCAAGCCATGCTGACTGTCCTGATCAATCTTGGCTTCTCCAAGTGGAGATAGACGCTGTCCCTCAAAATTATCTGCAGCAATTTCCTGACCACTGATGTGGGAATCGCTGCTCTGTTGTCCTTTGGCTTATCTCTAAAATCCTTCATAAGTATTAAGAACACATTAATCTTTCTCCTGTACTCTGCGACCTGCAGAGATTTTGCTTTTAAAGTGTCAGTGTTTCTGCAATCTCCTCCCTTGCCTCCGACATCAGGCTGTGACACATTACATCTGGACCATGAGATTTATGTACTTTCAAACCCGCCAACATTTCTAAAATCTTGCCCTAACTGCTCAATTCGCCCAAGCACCTCACAGTCTCTCCCAAAAGCTTGCATACCTATGTCCTCATTCTCTTGGTTGAACGACACTCAATAATTGGGCCTCACAGCCCTTCTGCAACAATAAATTCCACAGATTCAGCACCATCTGATTTTAGAGATTCTTCCTCATCTTAGCTCTAAAACATCATCCTTTCTCCCCGAGGTTGTGCCTCAGCAGAATCGTCTCATTTGTTACTGAATATGTTTTTTTTTTCAACTCCACTCTTACCAGGCCTCTTAGTATTCTGTAAACTTCAATGATATCTCCTTCATATTTCTAAATTCCATCGCGTTAAATTCCAGAGTCCTCAACCACTCCTCAAATGACAAACCCTTCATTCCCGGAATTGGTCCTGCTAACCTTCTCTGAACCCCCATGAAAACTATGATATGGAAACGAAATTTGCTCACGACATTCCAAACCCGATCTGACTAGCGCCTCATACAGCCTTAACAGTATATATCAAGACTCGTGCATTCCACCACTCCCAAAATGAATTTTACCATTGCATTGGCCTTCCTAATTGGAAAATTAAAATGTATATTAACCGAAAAAGTATCCTGATTGAGGACTCACAAATTCTTTTGTGCTTCAGATTTAGAAAGCCTTTAGCAAATAATCTGCACCTCCATTCTTCCCACTAAAATGTATAAACTCTCAATTTTCCTTATTGTACTCTATCTGCCTCTTCTTTGCCCACTCGTCTAGCTTGTCCAAGTCTTTCCCCAGCCTCGCCAATGTCCTGCTTAAACATTTCTCCTGTTTCATGTGTCTGGAAATTTCAGGCATTTGCTTTGAAATTTGAGGTAAAGCAAATATTATTGATTGGAATTCCGTTGGTTAAGTGAATCTCATTG
>NW_025206628.1:0-2708 GCF_004010195.1 Chiloscyllium plagiosum | reverse complement strand
GGTATGGCCGCCCACTCAGAAATCAATCAGAATGATGGGTGATGTTCTGCATGAGACTGAACTCCTATGGAGGCATCAACAAGGTGACTCATATAAATTCTGTGCGAGGATAATACCTAAACACCAGTCACAGAGCCAAGAAACCATCCGCAACCATGCACCATGGTAAACCCCATCCAACCCAGACATAAATCCAGAAGTCTATCTCGAATAGAGAAATAGAAACGAGTACTGACTACTGTCTTTGTCAGTGATTCCAGTGATCACTACTTCCTGACCATACCCATCCCGTGTCCTCCAAGTGTGAGGAAAGATAGAAGTTGCACGTTGTTTTGATACAGGCTAGATCCCTCAAAACCTTTCGAGTATGTAGCCCAGACTCTTGTAAAACGTTCTTCAAATGCAGGCATTGGTATGAAAGGTTCAGGTTTTGTTACCACTTGTGTTTTTACAATTACCTGACATGCATGATACGTCTGCTAAAATGCAACTGCATGCTTGTGCAGCCCATGCCAGTGAAAATGTTTCTTGTACTTTAGCTTGTGTTTTCCTCATTACTAGATGGTCCCCAAGTGGCAGCTCTACACACCACTGGCAATACGATTTGATGAATTTCTGCACATTTATCATCTGCCTGAATACGTGACGGTCTCTATTTCCTCATTGAGACGTCATTTTTAAGGTAATAACATTCAGGAATAGGTTCTGATTCCTTCTCTGTGTATGCTTTTGATACAATTTCTTCAAATTTTCATCATTCTGCTGTACCTCAATTAATTTATCTGAGCTAAAGATGTCTGCATTGTCATCTATTTGCTCTTACTTTGTCTCTGCTAATTCCACTTCAACTTCCATATGTGTACTCTTTGATGTCTTCTGTTACAGCTGGTGACTTTGTGAACTCATCACCACACAGTCATGGAAAATTCCAGGATGTGGCAGTAGGCAGTACCCCTACTGGTGAATGAGTTGTATCATTAGCAAGGACGAATTATATTCCTGAAGCTGAGCATTTGTCTAGTGACGCTACCAAGAATTCTCCACTCCTCTCTGGGCATTCTAACATCACTTTAAATAATTGAGCGCTTTAAACGTGAATTCCCGTTACCAGTACCAATTTCTGAAGTTCTATCTCTCTCTCTCTCATTTTCTCTTCCATCTGCTTTTAATCCAGATTCCTTGCCTTTTGTCTCTAACTCAAGCTGCTTCATTTGCAGTTGATTTTTAGCCATCTCTAAAGATTCTGACAGCGCTTCAAGCAAATTTAAATTCTGAGCTGTTGCTGGGATTATCTCTTCTCTCCTCGCGGAAGGAGGCTGCTCCAACACCAGTTTGGTTGCTAATTCCTGCAGATTAGCCTTAACCACCTTTCGTAAAACTCCCAATGTCACTTCTTCCACCCCCAGAAAACTCTTGGTGACTGAAAGAGTCATTACTATGCCAAGCAATCTTTCAACCAACCAAACTATCACCCGGGATAAAAGACACTAACACCTATCACTCGCTGCTTCGATTCCAACACCTCCACCCTCAATTTGGAACAACACATCAAATCCCACAAATATCCTCCCATATGTTATGGGACAGGCCAAACCGCTCAAAGCATTTCAAGTAGGTAGCTCAGACATTCACTTTGCTTTTCGATTATATGCCAATATACAGTGAAATGTCCAGGAGAGTATGAGCAGGTCAGAATATTTAGTTTTGAACAAAACAAAATGTATTTGTAAGATTACTGAATGACATACAAAGAACAGAATACTGTATACAGAATAATGTATCCAATCCAAAAACCCAGCAGGCGATCCCAACTTACTGTTGCTGGTCCAAAATACTTGCCAGCATCCCCATGAATACCCATTGACACAAAAGGTAAAATCAAAAGAAGGCTTACAGGCTGGAAGTTAGAGAGAGAGAGAGACTCCAGTCTCCTCCAGCAACCTTTCTTCACTATCAACACACACACACATATGTAGAGAGTAATCGAGCACAACAAAGATTTGCTGAAATTGCACTTGAGACAACTGGCCAATTCCCTTTCATGACACAAGCGTTTTTTGTTCACTTGAAAGACTTCTGGCTGAAGCAGTATTTGTTAGTTGTCAACAAATTGGCACTAAAATCCTTCACGTCAAACGTTTCGGAAACTGTGACGTTTACAACCTCTCTGAAACAAAAACCAAGGAAAAGCCAACCATGTGACACGAATAGCTTGGTCACTAAGTAAAAAGTGTTCAAAACTAAATGAAAACGATTTCTGATTTGATGCAGATTTCTTTATACATTCTTAAACTGTCGCATGAAATAGAGTTTTAAAGTAGACGGTACTGTGAAAGTCATCTGTGTGTACCATGACATGGAAGAGAATGTGCTGCAATGTACAGTACTTCTAATGTTAAATAAATCGATTTTCACATTTAATTGTTTTAATGGAAGTACTTTGAATATTCCGTTCCACTCTGGGTGCCAGATAAATGTAAAGAATGACGCGGGCAATTAATAACTGAAATATAAATCTGTTATCTTCGATGATAAATGTCGAATCGCTGAAATTGGAACTTGAATTACAAGTAACGTTTGCCAGTTTGACACATCGGATCCATATAAAACATAACAATTATAACAGGATCATACGACCTGAGGTGGTGAATAGTAAATCAATTGACTTTTTCCAATTCAGCATCTGTCGGATAACTGACCTTTTTTTC
>NW_025206627.1:6731-11960 GCF_004010195.1 Chiloscyllium plagiosum | reverse complement strand
AGTTAGTGCTGTCAACAGACTGGGAAATATTGCTTTTGATTCCCTCAACTAAATCTTTGGCATGCATTGGAATAGTAAGAGCCCAAGCACCAATCCCTATGACACGCCATGTTCGTTTACTTCAAAACATATGGCTTTATTCCTGTTCACTGTTTCCTGTCAGCTCTCCTATTCTAAAACCATGTCCGTATTTTAGCCCCAATCCTGTAACATTTGACTTTGCACAATAAGCCAGAGTCTGCACCATTATCTTTCTGAAAATTCAAAAGCATTTCATCCATTGATTCTCCGGATGTATCGACCAGTCCGTTTCTCAAATATGATTCTCATTTCGTATTGACCCATTACATAAGAACTAGGAGCATCAATAAGATCATGGCCTCAGCTCCACTTACCCGCCCACTCACCATAACCTTTTGTTCCTTTCTGTTCAAAAAATTATCTATCTGAGCTTTAAAAACATTCAATGATAAAGCCTCTACTATTTTACTGGGCAGGGAATTCCACAGATTTACAACCTTCTTGGTCAAGAGGTTCCTTCTCAGTTCAATCCTAAATCTGCTCCACCTAATTTTGAGATTTGTACTCTTGTCCTACTTTCACCTGCTACTGGAATCATCATCTTTATTTCCATCTTATCTATTCCCTTCCAAATTATATCTGTTTATATCCGATCCTCCCTGATTCTTTCAAATTGCAACCAATATATAATTCCAGTCTAATCATGCTTTCCTCATACACCAAATGCCTCAACTCTGGAACCAACCTAGCGAACCTCCTCTGCATCCCCTATAGTGCCAGGATATACTTTCTCAAGTCGGGACACCAAAACTGCACACAGTGTTGCAGATGTGACCTCCCTAGCACCCTGTACAGCAGCAACATAATCGCCCTGTGTTTAAACTCAATCCCTTTCTCAAAGAAATACAACATTCCATTTGACGTGATAATGCACCTGCAGACCAACTTCTGCGATTCATGCACAAAGACACTCAGGTCCCTCTGCACAGACGCTGTCTTTTTTACCGTTATTCCGACAAAAATGGATGACGTCACATTTATTATAATTGTACTCCATCTGCCAGACCTTTGCCCACTCACTTAAACTAATTATGTTGTTTTTTAAAGTTTATCAGTCCTCTGCACATTTGCTCTGCCACTCATTTACATATCATCCGCAATCTTTGAGACATTACACGTTGTCCCCAACTCTAAATCGTCGATGTAAGCTGTGAATAATTGCGGTCCCAGCACTGATCCCAGAGGCACACCACTAGTCACTGATCAGCAACCAGAAAAACACTCATTTAATCCCACTCTATGTTTCCTGTTAGTTAACCAATCCTCTACCAATGTGAATGCATTATCCATAACGCCACGCATCTTTCCCTTATGCAGCAGCTTTTTTTTTCTTTGGCGGCACTGTATCGAATGCCTTTTGTGAATGTCGGTACACCACATGTTCTGGGATCACCCTGGTCATAATGTCTTCATAGATTTTCATTACATTTGTTAATCATGACCTGCCTTTCATGAACTGATGCTCTGGCTGTCCAAAGGAACAATTTCTAACTCGATGCATTGCTATTTTTTCCTTGATTACAGATTGAAGTATTTTCCCCACTACACATGTTAGGCTAACCAGTCTATAATTCCCCACTTATTTTTCTACCCTTTTTATATAATGGCGTCTGATTTCCTGTTTTCTAATCTGCTGGAACTGCACCAGAGTCCAGTGAATTTAGAAAAAATCCACAAATGCATTTGCTATTTCTTCCACCACCTCTGCTATTGCCCTTGGATGCATTCCATCAGGGCTGGGAGACTTATCTACCTTTAGATCCATTAGCTTGCCCAACACTATCTCTCTCGTGGGAATGGCAGTTTCCAGGTCTTCAAATACCTTCTTCTCTTTGACAATTCTGGCACGTTATTGGTGTCCTTCACTGTAAAAACCGAATAATTATGTGTTCAATTCCTCGGCCATTTCCTCACTGAATCCCCCTTCTCACCCTATAAAGGACCAATGGTTAACTTATCCATTCTTTTTATTTCATATATTTTTAGAATCTTTTGCTGTCTTTTTTTTTTTAATAATCTGAGGTAATTTACTCTCATAATCTATCTATCTGATGTTTCAAGATAGTTTTTTGTTGCTTTCTTTTAACATTTATAGTTTTTCCCATCTTCTAGTTTCCCATTGTTCTTTGCCATTATTTATGCCATTTATTTCATTTTGATAGCCTCCCTTATTTCATGAGACATCCATGACAGCTTACCCTTTTCCGAAAATCCTTCCATTTCACTGTTATATGCTGGTGCTGACCATGTGGAAAAACTGCTTTGAAAGCCTGCCACTCTTCATCAATGCTTCCACTTTAAAGTCTTTGCTTCCAGCCACCTTAGCCAACTCCTCCCTCATCCTATTGTAGTCTCCTTTGTTTCAACACAGGACCCTGGCATTGAACTTTATCTTCTCGCCCTCCATCTGTACTCTAAATTCAAACATACTTTCAGTCCCACTCGTATCTCCCAAAACACTTATTTACTAATTTCATTCTTTTTCTCTTGTGACTTAGGCTTTCCAGTCTTGCTGGGAAGATTTGATTTGTTTGGTTTGTTTTCGTCTGTAAAGACTGAACTGAAGTATTTGCTTCATAGTTCTGCTATTGCCCTGTTCTCTATTCTCCTTCCTCTGAGTTCAGACTGTAACGAAGTCTGCACGTGTTTTCTCTAACTTTTCCATTGACATTTCACTCTTATAATTCTTATAAGGTTCTCTTCAGAAACCCATCAATTCGTGTCAACACCATACAATCACTGGAGCATAGTCCTTGTACCGTCAGAAATATAACATGCTCTACAGTAGTCCCACTCTCCGACATGAAGCCCATAGCTGTGAATGTTATGACACTTCCAGACCTTGTCCAAGTCCTATTTAGAAATTATGAGGTTACCAGGACAACTCCACCTCAGGAAGTACATTGCAGATCCCAACACCCTCTGAGTGAATAACATTCCCCAAATTCTCTCTAATCCTCAAACCCTTCACTTTAAAAGTGTGCTCCCCTGTTCTTGCCTCTTTGACTAAATGGAACAGCTGCTATCTATCCATCCTGTCCAAGCCCCTCGTAATCTTATCTTTCTGAATCACATTCCCCTCAGCCTTCTCTGCTCCAATGTAAACAATCTGAGCTTATCCAGCCTCTCTTCATGGCTGATAAGCTCAATTCCCAGGAACAGCCCGCTGAATCTCCTCTGCACCCCCTCCAGTGGAACCACATCCTTCCTGTCATGTGGCTCCCAGAACGCCACAAAATATTCCATCTTGGCCGAACCAAAGTCCTGTATAAATCGTATAATCTATGTCCCGATGAGTCAAGGCTATTTACTATTCACAATGCCTTCTTAACTCCAATATTACCCTGGCCAGTCACATCCAGGGATGTGTAGAGAAGCACCATCTCAGTTTCTAGGTGTGCTGCCATTCATTGAGTCTTCCCCTGACTGGTTCCTTCTTCCAAAATGCATCACCTCATATTTATCAGAGTTGCATTCTATCTGCTATTGATCTGCCCATCTGACCAATCCATCTCTATCTTCCTGTAAGATAAGGCCTTCCTTCTCACTGCCAATCACCTGGTCAATCTTTGTGTCGAACATACACTTATTTATCACACTTTACCTCCCCCCTACACATTCACATGTACATCATTTATGAATACCACAAACAATAAGGGATACAGCACTGGGGTACACCAGGGGTCACAGATCTCCAGTCACACAAAGAACCTTCTCCCATCACCCTCTGTCTCCTGCCCAGAAGAAAATTTGAATGTCATTTACCAAGTTACCCCTGATACCATGAAATTGTACTTTCTTTATCAGTTTTGCATGTGAGAATTTGTCAAAGGCGTTGCTGAAAATAAAAACATATAAACAACCTCCTTGAAAAAAATCAATAAAATTCGTTCGGCGTGACCACCCTCTGACAAGTTCATGCTGACTATCCCTGATCAAACATCCCCACTACCAGCTCCATAATATTCACAGTCCCCACCTTGACGTCAGTGCGGGTCCTAAATACACCATTATCTATGCCTTAATAAAATTCAGATTTTATGTTTCCAGTTCTCTTCTCAGCACTTTGTTTGTTACAAATATGTCCATTAGAGCCTTGTTCTTGTCTCTAAAGTAAGTTCATGACAGGGACAGTGTGTCAGAGAAGCAATGTCGCTGGACATGTAACTCAGAGGCCCAGGTTACTACACGAAATACACTGTTTCAAATCCTACCTCAGATGATGTCAGAACTTAAATTCAAATGACAAGAATTGGAAGTTAAAACTAATTTCATTAATATCAACAATAATAGCACAACTGTTTGTCTATTTCACTGATGTTCTTTGGTAAAGAAATCTAACATTATTACCTAGTTTGGCTTCAGACTGATGTCAGACCCACAACAATGCGCTTGACTCTTTACTGCCTGAAGGAATGACCTCACAGTAAAGAGCTTTTAGTGAGGGCCTTACCAGCGATGCAGACATCGCATGTTATAACAATATGGAAATTTAAATAAAATAAAGAATGATGCAAGAGGTCAGAAACAAAACAAAGTCGAAAAACTGCCACAGAAACTGAGCAGACTTTGCACCCTTGAGTCGAGGGAAAAATAGAATTGACATTTCGAGCCCACTGCCCATACATCATAATTGAACACAGCTTGAAAGTATTGTGATTGACGTTGGTGACAGTGATGTCTATTATAAATGGGAGAAGGAGAACTTTGAATAGATAGAGAAAGAGAGAGATAAAAGAACATTTGTTGCATAGGGGAGACGGAGTGAGTTGAATCGATAAAGAGAGGGAGAGAGAACAAGAAGCAAACCTTCTTTGAGAAGGTGACCAAACAGGTAGATGAGAGTAAACCAGTTGATGTGGTGTATATGGATTTCAGCAAGGTGCTCGATAAGGTTCCCCACAGTGGGCGGGGGACAAAACACAGAGGAATGGGATTGTGGGAGGTATAGCAGATTGGATCAGTAATTGGCTTGCTGAAAGAAGACAGAGGGTGGTGGTTGATGGGAAATGTTTATCCTGGAGTCCAGTTCCCAATGGTGTACCGGAAGGGTCGGAATTGGGTCCACTGCTGTTCGTCATTTTTATAAACGACCAGAATGAAGGCGTAGAAGGGTGGGTTAGTAAATTTGCAGACGACACTAAGGTC
>NW_025206627.1:1367-5589 GCF_004010195.1 Chiloscyllium plagiosum | reverse complement strand
ATTAGAGTGCTAGGTGGGATTTTCTGACAATTGACAATGGTTTCATAGCTTCATGTGACTTTATTGAATTCAAATTCCACCATTTGCCGTGGTGGGATTCGATTCCAGGGTGGGGATCAGCATCTAGGTTCCTGGATTAATAAACAGGAAATAATACAACAAAGACATCACTTTCCTTACATCTCCAACCATCGCCACTGGCAATAGTGATGTTGCTGTTGGTGTGGCTGTGATTGAAGCACAGCTGTTCTCGAGGCTAAGGGATGATTTTGCAAAACATGCCAGCCTTCTTAATGTTGCATTTATTAGAAGATTAGAGGATCGGAGGAGCCCTTGGCGAAAATGAGCTGTGTGTCTTTGATCATGAGTCACGAACAGAATTCACGCCAGGCAGCAAGTAATCATCACAGTAAATTGCATACTGTCCTTCATTGCAAAATGATTCAAGTATAGGGGTGAAGGCACATTCCTGCCATCGAAGAGTGTTGTTCAGAAAGTACTTTGGGCACTGTGTGCAGATTATCTCTCCTTTATAATGAATGATCACTTTGCCACAGACAGTCTGTGTAAAGGAGTTTCACTGGACTAATCCGTGTCGTGATGGTATCATGAGGAGACTGGGAAGGAAATAATCTGCCCCACTACAAAAAAAAGGTGATTATATTAAAATTTGAGGGTTATGGATCAACACTCTTTATTTTCAAAACACTGATAGCGTTATCTAAAAGATGTGTTTTTTTCATAATACATGTTTTCACAATTTGGCAAATATATAGAAAGGAAACGATTTGATGGATACGGGAAAGGTATAGGGAAATGGGGTTCGCATGGATGGAAAATTTGGCCAACATGGACCAGTTTGGGCTGAATAGCCTGTCTCCACTCTGTGGACTCTATGATACTATATTTACGTGAGTGGGACCTCATATTCGTGAAGCGAGAGCTCCGGGTTCTGAATGAACTCTTACTGCCTCAATGTGCAGCTGGTGTGTGATCCTGTGCTGACGTCATGTTGTTCACAAATCTGTAAGCATCCACACTCTGATTGAGTTCGCCATTACTATAGCTTCTGACCTCCATGTAGAACACTAGCCTGTCTTCTCAGCGATGGGAGATGCCTCCTTGAGACTTGGCACAAACCATCCGCTGTCCCTCCTCACTGTCAGCAAACCATGGTATTGTAAATGTAACACGTTTGTACCATTTGCAATGGAGCTAGGAAGAACACTATGGAGCAGTCTGTCTGCGCAGTCTATGCTTCATTGATTTGTCATGTTGGAGCGTCAGTGACATCCTCCTTTGTGTTACAAACTGAAGGGGATGAATGGCCTCTTCTCTTCATGAATTAGTGTTTTGAGGGGCTGAATGTCCTCCTCTTGGTCCCAGGGAAAAGGTTCATGGACATTACTGCGCGACCCTTGCTTCCCGCTTACCAGTTTGATGTACTGACCAGACTCCTTATCTTCCTCTCTAATAGCAGACAGGCAGGGGCCTGAAAGAACATAGCAAGCCATACAACACTGAGTTCTCCAATTTCAGGTAATCTTTCTTCTAATCCACCAATTCCCTTCCCAGCACCCTCCCTCTCCCCTTCCATTCCTGTGATCAACCTTTTTTCCAGCTACCACCCAGATTCAGTCCTCCCATCGTCCAACCCAGTGGTATCCCTTTACCTATGTTCACCTATCCCCACCTCACCACCCTGCCTCCTCGTCTCTTGCCCCGGCCCTTTATCTTTAGCCCCTTTACTGTACCCGCAGCCCTGAAGAAGGATTATACCCAAGGCGTTGTCTTCTCCACCTGCTAATGCTGCCTGGCTTGTTGTAATCTTCAGCCTCCTGCATGTCTACTTTGGATTCCAACGTTTGCGGATTTTTTTTTTCATAATCTCTTCCTGTGTAGTCTGCCAGAGAAAGTGAATGGGCTGTGTCTCTTCTTATCCAATAGTTTTGATGGGTTGAGTGGCTTTCTCACATTCCTGTAAAACCAGTTTGAGATGCTGCATGAGCTTCTTTCTTTTAACCACGGAAATGTGCAGAGCCTGATCGCACAGTTACATGAATGTTGCTGGCACTTTAACAGCACAAGTTTGAATGTTTTCTGTCATTGATTCTTTAGCAGCTGAGGAGGAGACACAATGTTCTGAACATTGTGTGATCTTCACTGAACATCCTCAATTCTGATCGTATGATAGAGGGAAAGACATTGATGAATCAACTGAAGTTGTTTATGCCGAGAAAGTTTCCCTGAGGATCGCCTACAGAGATATCCAGGGACTGAGAGGATTGATCTCCACCAGCCATATTGTGTTCTGAATGACCCAAACAGTGGGGATGTCAATTTTGTTCAGACTCCTTGACACCTTGCACCGTCAAATCCTGCCGTGATATCAGGGTCAGTCACTCTGACGTTGTGTTCATAACTTTTGTTCATGTAAATAGGCCAAGGTACATGTGTGGGGAGTGTTTCCTTCTCTCAGAGGGTAGTGACATTTGGGTCCTCTCTATTCCAGACAGCTACACCACTGAAACGTTTGAGGTCGCGGGATGGTGTTAATGGATGTTGACACGTCAGGGAGTTGAGGGTTACAAAGAATTGGGCATAAAAGAGAAATTCCGGCCAAGAACATATCAGCCATGACCTTACTGAATTGAAGGGCAGGCCTGAGGGGCTATGTGGTCTGGTGTTATTCCAGTCATTTTGTGGCCCCTTCCATTTCCTATGTTACTGACTTGAAGTAGCTGAATAGACTGATACTGTCGCTGCATGATCTCAACTGGATGTAGTTCTATCGACTTGAGGGACTGATAAGTCTTCTTCTCTTACTGTATATCAGGCTCCATGGGCTGAAAAGGTTCATCTTGTTCTGGTGTAACTGAAATCCATATAATACAACTCTACCACCATTGGAGAAAGTGAGCACTGCAGATGCTGGCGATGTTTTGGACATGACTGATGATGGCTTTATGCCCAAAACGTCGATTCTCCTGCTCCTCCGATGCTGCCTGACCTGCTGTGCTTTTCCAGCACCACACGTTTCGACGTCTACCGGCCCGCCCGAGTCAAAATTCCTGATCATGTCATCAAAGAACTTTAACATATTCATCAGGCGTGAGCTTCCACTCATGCTTACTATTCCTAATCAAGCCCTGTTTTCCAAATGCATTTTATCCCTCAGAATCTTCTCAAGTAATTTACCTTCCACAGATGTTAAACTTACTGGTCTATAGTTCCCTGGCTTTATTTTTCAGTCCGTCTTGAGTAAGGGTACAACATTTGCAATCCCCCAGTCGTCTGGGATCTCACTTTTGGTAAATGATGATCAAAATTATCAGCCTGGGCCACCGCAAATTCTTCTCTAGCCCTTTGCAGTTTTCTTGAATATATCCCGTAAGGACGATGAGATTTATGCAACTTCAACATTCCAGTGCATTCTGTATCTACTCTACTGTGAAATGGACTGTCCGTAAGATATCATATTCAACTTCCTCAAATTCCCAAGTATTCATGTCTTTCTCCACGTTAAACACAGAGAAGAAATATTTGTTAAGGACATCGCACATCTCTTATGGTTACACACATACGTGTTCACTTTGGTCTTTGAGTTGTCCTATTCTCTCAATAGTTAATGCTTTTCCTTAAATATACTTAAAGTACCTCTTTGAATTCACCCTGATCTTCTCAGCCAAGGCTATCTCATAGCCCTTTATTGCTGTCCTGATTTCCGTCTTCATTAAAGTCCTGTATCACTTATAATCCTCCAGGAGTTCCATTGATCGCATCTGCCTGGACTTGAGCCACACCTCCACATTTTTTCAGGTCAAAGCCTCAATAATTCTTATCATTCAGGTTTTCCCATTCCTGACAACGTTCCTTTCACGCTCACAGGAACATATACTGTAGATTTTGAACTCTAGCTGTCTCCTATTTGCCAGAGTTTCCTTTGCCTGCAAACAAACTATTCCAACCAACCCTACAGGCTCCTGTGTAAATCCATCAAAATTCATTTTTCCACAATTTAGAACTTGAACGTGTGGAGCAGATTCATCTTCACTCTCCATAACCATTTGAAAATTAATAGAACTATGGTTATTTGTCGCAAAATGCTCACCCACTGTCACCTCCGTCACCTGTCCTGCACTATTTCTTAAGAGTAGGTCAAATGTTGCCACTTCTCGAACAGGACCCTCTATATAATGCTTGAAGAAACTTTCCTGACACA
>NW_025206627.1:0-933 GCF_004010195.1 Chiloscyllium plagiosum | reverse complement strand
ATCTAAAAATCTGAATGCCTCCTCACTGCATCGATTCGTTAGTCACATATTTATCTGCCATTTCCTCCTATTCTTACCTTCACTAGTTCAAGACACTGGAAATAATCTGGAGATTACCACTGTCAAGGTCCTGGTTTTTAACTTTTCTCCAAGCTCTCTGTAATCACTCTGTAGGACCTCATTCCTATATCTGCCTGTGTCATTTGTGCCAACGTGCACAATGACTTCTGGCTGATCACCCTCCCCTTCGAGAATATTCTGCAGCCGATTGGAGACATCCTGGAGCATTACACCTGAGAGGCAACATACCATCCTGGTTTCCCGTTGGAGGACACACAATCTCCGATCTGTCCCCCTAACAATCGAATCACCCATACCTCAGACCATGTTTACCTTTCTCGTTTCCTGCTGCTCCCCAGAGCCAATCATAGTGCAACCAACCTGGCTACTGCTGCTTTCCCCTGAACGGTCATTTCCTGACACCCATCCCCATCTCACAACACAAACAAAATCAGTATCCAAAATGATATACTTGTTTTCGAGAGGAATGGCCACAGGGGATTCTTGAACTCCCTGCCTACTCCCTTCACCATTCCTGGTGTTCGCCCAGCTACTCTCGGCCTGGAACACAACAGGAAGCAAGGAACGCCTGTTGGATTAAATTACGTTTATTTAAATGAAACGGGGCTGACAGGTAAGGCTGATGAACTCAGCGCCTGGAGCTTTACATGGGACTGGGATATTATAGTCTTAACAGAAACTTGGCTTCGGAAGGGACTTAGGTGTGGCCACCTCGCTAAAGCTCTTATCTATGAAGTGCTCTGTATCTGGGTGATCCGGAAAGCAGCCAGGTACAGGTCCCGAACATGGTCCCCCAGGAGCTCCAGCTGGTTGTACTGTCCATACGTGTCGTCATCAGGGACGGTGGAAATC
>NW_025206626.1:0-11958 GCF_004010195.1 Chiloscyllium plagiosum | reverse complement strand
CAAGATCTTTTGAAGTCTTGCGCCTGCGACACAGGAAGCAACAGAGTGAAAAAGAAGGATATTCACTAATGAATGAAAAGTAGTGAGCAAAATGTTGGGCTTTAATACAAGTTGTTAGAATGCAATATTAATTCGTTAATAGCAGCAGCTTTATTTTCAAACCACAATCCATCCCTGTCAGAATAGTGATTGAAAAATGTATTTGCTCGAATTCTTTAACGATGTGACAGTCAAATTAGATAATGGGTATCTTGGAGATGTAAAGTATCTGGTCAGCGATATGATATTGAGTAAAGTGTCGCACAAAATGATAAGCTGGAAAAGTAAGAGCACTGGGGTTTAGGAGGAATTTCTTAGCTTGGATAGAGATTTGATGAACCAGAAAAATACAGAGAAAAATGGAATCGCTTTTTTTTTAATGTTTGGAAACGTTTGTGGTTCCAGAGAGTTCAGATCATAGGCCCTGACTATTAACCCTGCGTTGCATTACTTGGATGAGTGGATAGAAAACACTGCAGCCTCATTTTCAGATTATGCTAAAGCCGTGTAAAAAGTAGGTTGATGCAGTAAAGTTGGAAAACAATTAGAAATAGACGCGGATAGTTTCGATGAATGGATCAGCATTTGTCAGATGAAAGTTAACGTGGTAAAGTATGGGTTATACATTTTGATTAGAGGAACGGAAAGGCAACTTGTTATTCAAATGAAAAGAAATGTCAGAATCATTGCATGCAGAGGGATCTGGGTGTCCTCGTGCATATCGCAAAAAACCTGCATGCAGGTACTGCAGATATTGCGAAATGCAAGCACCATTTCACTGTTAATTTTTAAAAGTATACTGGACAAATCCAGCGAGGAAGTGCAGCAACTGTGCAACACATTATTGAAACTGATAGTATTGTGTACAGGCTTGGTACACTGACTGCAGAAGGGATGTAGTTGCATTAGAGGGAGTTCAGAAGAGTTTTATTACATTGATTCCAGCGACAAAAAGTATGTTACATGAAGAGAGATTAAGCAATTCAAGTCTTTATTCTCTAGAGTGGAGAAGAATCAAAGGAGATCTCATTGATGTCTGGAAGATGTGAAAGGTAATTGACAATGTAGTTATGATGTGGACATTTCCACATGTGGGGAAACGTAGAAAAAGAGATGAGAGTTTTCAGATAATGCGAAGCTTATTTAAAACAGTTGGGATGAGAATTTACTTCTCCCAATTGTTTGCGAATCTGTGTAATTCGTTTCCTCAGATTGCAGTGGATGCTGGGACATTGAACAAAGGAATAGAATGGAGAGTGAGCAGGAAAGTGGAACTGAGGCCGAGATGACATCAGCCATGATTTTTATGAAATAGCGGATCGGCCCAAGAGGCTGAATTGCCAAGTGAATATTCCTCGTTCTTATTCAACCCTTTGAATATGTTGCACAGGAATGAGGGTGGGCTAGTTTCCTGAAACAGGAAGCAGACACTCGGGCTAGATCAGTCTGAATAAGTTATACAGAATGTGGCCAGTGGAGTCACACAGTGACCTGTGTGGGTTCCTCAGGAAGTTATCATGTCTGGAAATGATTTCGAGGACTGAAATAAATAACCATTTTTGGCGATGACATTAAGACATGCAGGATATTCAGTTATCAAGTGGAGGTGAAGAGTTTGCAATTCCACGTAACCAAATAAAGTCGATGGACAATACTTAGGCAAGTGGAATATAGCATCGTGTGTACCCTGTCCTTATTTTCAGGAAGAATGGAAGGCTAGAAGAATGCAGAGAGTTTACATGATTTAGTGACACACTGTATAATGGAGAGTTCAATCTTACCCGTTCAGACACTGGAGATGTTGCTCCGTCTCCCTGATGGTCTGCTTCCTAATGTTCCTCGTGGCCACATTGCTCTCACTCCAGATGGGATATTTTGAAATGGTTGGTTTGCGCTGGGGAGTGGTGAGTAGAAGGATGTTTTGAGGCTTGTGTCCAAGGAACTACCTTCATCTAAGAGGCCATCGTGTCTTTCTACGTAGAGACCTGAAGATGATGGGAATGGATGACTGCTTCTGAATGCAGAGGCTGTGGATGATGCCAGAACAGTAAGTGTTCATCAACATGGCTTGTTGTGAATGATACCACTGCAACATTAATGCAGCGAGAGTTCGTGCAGTTCCTCTCCCTCTCCCTGTTTACATGTGTACCCAAAGAGTCATATACTCAGCAATATCGGGTATCCCGCTATACGAGGAAAACGAGAATACATTCGACTGCTTCCTGCCGAGGGAGAAATCATTGTATTCACCTCATCCAAATATACATCCTCCATCACCGAATGGTAACATTGATATCAACATACCAGAAGATGATGGATACATCACCCACTCCTGCCTGGAAACTTCCAGATCATGGAAGCTGAACGAAACTGTGACCGTAACAGCTACCGACAACGTATTCCTCCCTCTGGTGTGAAGCTGCAGGTCGTGTTGAAAGAGGTGACACCGCTCTGTGAACAACTCCTTGTTCAATCAAGGTCCACTCACACTTTGCTGCTTGAATACGTAAGCTTGGGAATCTTTTCTAGGAAAATCCAAGGTGGTTAGAACAGACCCATTTACCCACACACAGTCACTCTGTGGCTTTAGAGCTTCAACTTTCTTCAGTCACTGCTCCATTTGTTGTTCATGATGAGATCCAGATAAGACCATAAGACCATCAGACAACGTAGCAGAAGTTAACACATTCAACCCATCGATTCTGCTCCCAATGGGAATCATGGCGCTTTCTACTCCTAAACCTTTATTCTCTTCATTATCAAGAAGCAATCTATTTCATTATTAAAAGCAGTTATGGAACTCGCTTCCAGAGCCTAATGTGGCAACGAACACGATAGATTCATCACTCTCTGGCTGAAGACGTTTTTTTCTTATATCCATTCTCAAACGTCTTTCCTTTCTTCTGAGGCTGTGATATCGTGTCCTCAACACTCCGATCAATTGAAACAGCATCCCAACATGCACACTATTCAGGAAATTCAGTCGTCCATTAAATCCCCTCGCATCCTTCGAATCTCCATCGAGTAAAGAACCAGCACCCTCCAAAGTTCCTCATATGTGTCTCGGTGGCTTACTGGTTAGCACTGCTACTTCGCAGCGCCAGAGATCCAGAATCAACTTCAGCCTCCGATGACTGTCTGTGTGGAATTTGCACATTCTCCACACGTCTGCGTGGGTTTCTTGTAGATGGTCTCGTTTCTTTCCACTGTCGAAACGTTAGGTGAATGGTCAAAGCTAAATTAGCCATGCTGTTCAGGGAAATTTTGCTGCATTCGTCATGGTAAATGTGGAGTAATAGGGTAGCGAAATGGGTCTGTGTGGAATACCGAGCAGAGGATTTTTCTGCCCTTATTTTTCCAATGGCCTGTTTCTAAACTGTATGATATCTAACTTGAACTTCTCATTTCTGGAACAATTCCCGTGAATGTCATCTGAACAAGCACTAGGGCCAGAACATCCTTTCTGCGATATCGGGCCCACATCTGCCCAAAATGCTCCAAATGTTTTCTGACCAGAGCTCTGTAGAGCACCAGAGATACATCCCTGCTTTATATTCAAGTCCTCTCGAAGTAAATGTCATCATTTCATTTGTCTTGTTAACTACTGTTTCAACCTGAAAGTTTACTTTGACAGAATCTGGACTAGAACTCCAAAGTCTCTTTGTACTTTGAATTTCTGAATTTCCTCTCCATTTAGAAATGCCTATGCCTCTTTTCTTCCTAGTAAAATGCAGGATCTCAGGCTTTCCCACGTTGTACTCCATCTGTCACTTTTTCCCTATTCTCCTAAACTATACTGAAATCCTTCTGCAGCCTCCCCGCCTTGTCTATACCACCTACCTCTTTATGTATCTTTGTATCGTGTACAAACGTAGCCAGAATGTCTTCAGTTCTTTCATCCAGATCATTACTGTATGAAGTAAAAAAATGTGATCCCAAAACTGAGCCTGCCAGAATATAAACTCACACCATCTACGATCCTGAGAAGGACCATTTTATCCCTAATGTCTACTTTCTGCCAGACAACAGAGCTTCAATCTTTGCTACCAACTTGCCTCTAACACCATGGGCCTTATCTTACTCAGAAGCCTCCTGTATGCCACGTTGTCAAAGGCCTTCTGGAAGGCCGGTTCTAAAAATCCATTGCCTCTTCTTGTTCTAAGCTGCTCGTACTTCATCAAAACATTCTTATAGATTTGTCAGGCATGAACCCCACGTGATGTAACAATGCTGACTTTGCCCTGTTTTATTATACACGTCCAAGCATTCAGAAATCTCATTCTTCATATCAATTTCCAGGATCTTACCTCTGACTGAGGGTAGGATACTTGGTCTGTAATTTTCTGTCTTCTTCCTTAATGATTTGTTAACAGGGGTGTTATGTTTGCGAGTTCCCAGTCCTCTTGGACCCTTACTGATTCTTGAGATTTCTGAAAGATCGCCACTAACGCGTTCACCATCTATGCAGCTCTGTTCTTTCGAACTCTTTGAGTGGGTGTGGATTGGATTGCATTCTGGGAAGATGATTGAACTGATATGTTTGGGCAGCGGCTAAGCCCGAGGCACAACACGTGTAGTGTTTCCCACCCACCGTTTTCCTCCATCGGTGTTTTGTTTTCTCTCTCCTTCACAGAAAGAGCGGGAGCAGCAGAGGAAGTGACGGCAAGCAGAGGGGCAGCCGGAAAGGGAAACTGTGAGTATAAATACTCACTGTTTCACCACCAACGGTCATTTGAGTGGGAGCAGCGGCCGAGTTGAGGTGAACCCGGGAGACTACAGCTAAGGTAAGAGTTTTTTTCAAAATTACTTACCTGTAGCGGGCATCGGTGTTTTGTTTTCTCTCTCCTTCCCAGAAAGAGCGGGAGCAGCAGAGGAAGTGACGGCAAGCAGAGGGGCAGCCGAGACCCGGAAGCAGTTAGTGTAAGCTTAGCTGGGTTAGTTTTTTTTCCCCCTTTAAAAGCGTGAAGGAGAGGAACCCGAGGCACTACACGGGTAGTGCCTCCCACCCGCCCTCCTCCTCTAACCTAATAATAACATCTGTTGTGGCAAGCAGGTAAGTGCTGAATTTTCCTTGTTTTATTTAGACACAGTTTTTGTTTAAACAGTTAGCTTTAGAGTCTTCAACACATTTAGAAAATTCCTCTTGCACCGTTAAAATTAGAGCCAAAGTATTCCCCATGTGATCACTTAATTTCGTGTCCTGTCCTATTAGACAAGAGAAGATGAAGTTATGCTGCTCTGCTCGTCACATTTATGTTTTGATAAATAGAGTTTTCTTGAAAACATTTAGCAAATTTTACACCATCCAAATCTTTAACACCATGGTAGTCCCAGTCAATGTTTGAAAAATTGAAATCATTACATTAATTACAACCTTATTCTTCTTACATATATCTGAGTTTTCCCTACATATTTGATTGTCAGTTTCGTGCTGATTATTTAGCAGTTTGCATATAGACAGTCCCATCAAGGTTATTTTCTTTTAATTTTTAATTTCAGTTGTAATTCACTGCTCTGGGTTAATCGAAAGATTCACGTGTATCTTGATCAATTTCCAGACTTCAATCAGAGTGACAGGAATATACAAAAAGAATGACATCTCAAGCCAACCACTGAATTATAAATCCGAAGCCTTGCTCACAATCTGACATAGATGGTTCATATAGAATCAGGCTTACTTTATTCCGAAAGGGCAGCACGGTGGTTAGCACTGCTGCCTCACAGCGCCTGAGGCCCGGGTTCAATTCCTGCCTCAGGCAGGACTGTGTGGAGTTTGCACATTCTCTCCGTGTCTGCGTGGGTTTCCTCCGGGTGCTCCGGTTTCCTCCGACAGTCCAAAGATATGCAGGTTAGGTGAATTGGTCATGCTAAATTGCCCGTAGTGGTAGGTGTATGGGTGGGTTGCGCTTCGGCGGGTCGGTGTGGACTTGTTGGGCCGAATGGCCTGTTTCCACACTGCAAGTAATCTAAATATGTCAGAAATGATAAAATTTTAAAACAGCAAAATGCAAGCCAAGTATTTCATCGGAGAATATTGTGTGCCCATCTTGCTGTTCTGATTAACAGAAAATTCCCATTTTCATTCCTTGTTACAATCCACGAATTGTACACTTTAAACTAATTGTTTGTTGCTCGCTGTGAGAAGTGTGACAGCTCCGTCTGACATCGAACATACAAGAACATCAGTTGAAATCTTGCTCTCCTGAAACATGTGTTTCCTGCTTCTTTCTTTTTGTCTCGGTGACCGTTCCGTCAGGTGGGAGTCGAGTGAAAAGGCTGAGAGTGTTTTATTGATTCCTAAACCATACCCAAAAGAAGTGTGCATGCATGCGATCATTTCATTGTAGAAATGGTGCATGGACAGACGCATAGCATAGACAGACGCACGATAACTGGCTATTCACCTACCCAGGCAATCAAATACGTCACTTGCCTCACTTCTCCCCCAGAAACCTGCTTGTAATTCTCTGTCAGTGATTTATCCAGTTCCTCTTTGGATAATAAATTATTCTGTCCAATGCTGGAAGTCACTGATCTCTATGTGTGTGCTCAGATGCCCTTGTATTCAAATTACACAGAACACTGACATGCTGAATTAGATTACTTACTTGCAGTGTGGAAACAGGCCTTTCGGCCCAACAAGGCCACACCGACCCTCCGAAGAGCAAGCCACCCAGACCTATGCCCCTAACCTGCACATTTCTTTGGACTGTGGGAGGAAACCAGAGCAAAGCCACGCAGCCGTGGGGAGAATAAGTAAACTCCGCACAGACAGTTCCCTGAGGCGGGAACTGAACCCAGATCTCTGGCGCTGTGAGGCAGCAGTGCTAACCACTGTGCCACGGTGCCACCCAAGAAGATGCAAGCACATTGGCTTTGAAGAGCAAGGACACATTGCCAAGTCTGCTTTACTGAGATCGACATAAATAATCCAATGGGCCACTTTCATCTTCAGATTAATTACGAACATTTATGAAAAGCAGGACTGTAAGAATGAATACACTTTCGTGTTCTGTCCAAATCAAACATTGATATACTTGAGAACAGAAACGAGTCTGGTGTTCGATGTGACTTGGCCAACATCTTGCGACTTTCACCATGAATTTGGAGTATCCAAGCATGAAGAATATCCTCCTTGCACCTATTCTGTACAGATCTGTTGCAGTTGCATTATTTTAAATCAGATCTCTTCGAGTTCTTCTGAATTCCAGTCAATTCCCTAAAAGATGTAATCTGTCCTCAGACGTCATCCTCGACATCTTTAGCATCAGCCTCGTGACTGTCTGCTGCACTCTCTCTGTGGCAAGTCCTTCATTTCTTAGGCAGGGAAAGAAAAACAACAAACTTTCTATTTGCCAATGAGCAGAAGCACAACTTACTCAAGCTTTCCTCGTAAGAGTGTCCCTCCACACCCACTGTCATTCTAGCGAATCCTCACTGCACTGCATTGAATGCCAGAACACCTTTCCTGATATCAGAGGTATAAAACTGTTCACAGCTTTGCAACTGTGATCTGAGTAGTGTTGTGGGATTGGAGTGCCTTTATTAGGTGGAGACTCAGAAAAACAGCATGGTAGAGTGGATAGATGCAACTATTTTCACATCATACCCAATAGTGAGCAGTATGATTATGAGGTGTACATAAGGCAACAAAAAGAAAATAAGAGCTGGAATAGTCGGTCTGGCCCCTCGACCCTGTTGTGCCATTCCAAAGGATCTTGGCTATTTTTACAGACCTCAAACCCACTTTCTTGCACTTTTTCCAACACACTGGATTCCCTTACTGGATCAAGAATCGATATCAGATTTAAACATACACAAGTTCTGTGTTGGAAGGAGGTACAAAGAACTCAAACTGTGTGAGAAAAGAAATTCCTCCTCTACTCAGTCTTAAATTAGGGTGTGCTGTCCGTATCTTTGGAGTGTTTGATGTAGACAGTGTTAAAATAACTTTTCTCTGCATCTCTTGTCATACTGTCCCAGTCCTTGGAGTATTTGATGTGGACCTTGTCGAAAGAGCTCTTCTCTGTATTTAACCAGGTCCTGTATGAATCCTGGGAGTTTTTACTGAGCACAGTGCAGAGCACTATTTATGCTGTATCAATCCTCGTTCTCTCCCTGTTCTCGCAGAGTTTGATGAGGACAGTGTCGAGACATTTTTACTCTGTACGTAGTCACATTCTGTCCCAGTAATTGGAGTGATGAATGAGGGACAGTACAGAGAGAGATTTCCTCTGCCTTTAACCCCCTCCTAACCCTGTAATGGGTTTGTTAGATGGGAACAGTATAGAGGCAGCTCTGCTGTGTATCTAAACCCATATTGTTCCAGCCTTGGGAGTATTTGATAGGGACGGTGGACAAGAAGATTTAATGCATATCTGACCCAATGCTGTCCCTGTTCTGGGAATTTTGGTGGGGGACCTCTAGTCGTGTATTACTTTGTATCCAACGCCGTTTTATTCATATCACATATTATTTGATGGGGATAGTGTCAGGAAGGTATTATCTGTATCTAACACGATCTCGTAACTGTCCTGGGAGAGTTTGATGAGGACCATGTCGAAGAAGCCTCACTTAATATCCAAATATACACGAACCCTGTCATACCAGTGTTTGATGTGGAAAGTCGGAGGGAGGTTTACCACAAAGATCTACACAGTGCATGAGTAGACACATCGGCCCTCTGAGCCTGCGCCCTTATACTTGGTAGTGTGGATGAGCAGAGGGATCTTGGTGTCCATGTACACAGATCTCTGAAAGTTGCCACCCAGGTAAATAGTGCGGTGAGGAAGGCATATGGCGTATTGGCTTTTATTGGTAGAGGAATTGAGTTCCGGAGTCCTGAGGTCATGATGCAGTTGTATAAGACTCTGGTGCGGCCGCATCTGGAATATTGTGTGCAGTTTTGGTCGCCATACTATAGGAAGGATGTGGAGGCATTGGAACGGGTGCAGAGGAGGTTTACCAGGATGTTGCCTGGTATGGAAGGAAAATCGTATGAGGGAAGACTGAGGCACTTGGGGCTGTTTTCACTAGAGAAAAGAAGGTTTAGGGGTGACTTGATTGAGGTGTACAAGATGATTAGGGGGTTAGATAGGGTCGACAGTATGAACCTTTTCCCGCGTATTGAGTCGGGTATTACAAGGGGGCATAGCTTTAAATTAAGGGGGGGTAGATATAGGACTGATGTTAGGGGTAGGTTCTTCACTCAGCGAGTTGTTAGTTCATGGAATGCCCTGCCAGTAACAGTGGTGGACTCTCCCTCTTTATGGGCATTTAAGAGGGCATTGGATAGGTATATGGAGGATAGTGGGTTAGTGTAGTTTAGGTGGGCTTGGATCGGCGCAACATCGAGGGCCCAAGGGCCTGTACTGCGCTGTATTGTTCTATGTTCTATGTTCTATTTGCAACTATGTCAGAGTGATGAAAGGGAATAGTAGGCAGGAGTAAGATTTTGAAAGCAAAGGGACTGGTGGTGGGAGGTGAATTTGTTTTAATGCATTAAGTGTAATTGTAGTGTAGTAAGGGCTTGGATTAGCACCTGGGAGTATGACGTAATTGCTATTACTGAGACTTGGTTGGGTGAATGGTATAATTGGCAACTAAGCATCCAAGAATATTGATGCTTCAGGGTAGATATCAAATGATGTAAAAGAGGTGTATAAGTTGCATTACTGGATAAAGATATTATCACAGCTGTGCAAGTGACTCCTTCCCAGTTCAGAACTTCAGATTGTTAATTTTTGAGAAAAACCTGAAATTCTATTCTCCTTTTTCCACCGTCCCTCCCACCTCTCAAATATAATAAGCTACATAGAAATCAGACTTGCTCCAGGTTTAATGCAAATGGAGTGTTGCTCGTTTTTCAAAGACGGAGGTTTCAAGCAGTCAAGCAATATGGACAGAGCTCAGAAACAGGAAGGGTGCGGTAACAATTCTGGGGCTGTACTACGGGGCTCAGAACAGCAATCTTGAGATCGAGGTGCAAATACGTAAACAGATTTTGGAAAGTTGTAGGAGCAACAGGGTGCTGGTGACAGGAGTTTTTAATTTTCCCAACATTGATTGGGATTCACTTAGCTTTAGAGGTCTAGATGAGGCAGAATTTGTAAGGAGCATTGAGGAAGGTTTTCCAGAGCAATATGTAAATAGTCCAGCACTGGAAGAGGCCCTTATTGGACCTGGTATTGAAAAATAAGCCTTACCAGGCGATTAAATTTGTAATAGGGGATTAGATTAGGAACAGTGATCACAAATACATAAGTGTTTTAATACTCTTGATCAAAGGAAGACTGCTGAATTGGGCAAAGGCCAATTGCTCCAAAATTCGGCAGTAACAGGGGAAGGATTTGGAGCGGATGTTCGAAGATAAATCCAGATGTGATACGTGGGAGGCTTTTAACGAGAGGTTGGTTCGAGTGCAGGTGACAACTGCCCCTGTAAAAATGGAGAATAAAAATGGAAAGATTTGGGAACCATAAATGGCAGGTGAAATTGTGAGACTAGCCAAGATGAAAATGGAAGCATACATGAGATCTATGTGAGGAAGCATTGGAAGAATATTGGAAATGTAGGATCAATCTGGAATGAGATATTAAGGGAGGTAAAAGGGGTCATGGGATATGTTCATCAAACATGCTTGAGGAAAATTCGAAAGCATGTTATTACCAAATAAGGAGCAAGTGGATAACGAGAGACAGGATTGGGCCACTTGACGACAAATGAGGAACGTTATGCGTGAAGTCAGTGAAAACAGTTGAAATTCTTAACAAGTAATTTGCATCAATATTCACCGATAGGAGGGTCATGATAAATGTTGAGGTTAAGGATAGTTTTTTGATTACTCTAGGTCATGACCGAAGAAGGAAATAGAAGGTGGTCAGTATTCCAAAAGACATTGAGGTGTTAATCCCTCAGATCGGGGTGGAATTTATTTCATGTTGTTGAGGGACTCGAGAGAGGGGAAACAGCTGGGGCCTAAAAAATCTTTGCAGAATCCGTGAACACGAGTGAGGTGTCTAAGGACTGGAGAAGTTTGAATGCTCGCTAATGATCTAGGTGTAATCCAAGGAACTATGGACAAGTGAGGCTGACGTGTGTCATGCGGAAGCGCTGGAGAAGATACTGAGGAACAGTTTTCATTGCCAAATGGAAGAAAATTGGCTTATCAGTGATAGTCAACATGGCTTTGTCCGGGAAGGTCTTGTTTTACTAACTTCATAGATTTCTTTGAGAAACTGGCAATGTTGATTGATGGGGGAATGGCTGGAAATGTCAAATACGTGGACTTCGGAGTGTCGTCTGATAAGGGTTCCTATGGTAGGCTGATGGAGACGCTGAAATCACATGGGATCCATGGTGTACTTGTTAGATGGATAAAGAACTGGCTGGGCAACAGGTGACAGGGAGTAGTATTGGAAGGGAGATTCTCAGAATTGAGAAATTCAAGCAGTGGTGTTCCACAGAGATCCCTCCTGAGACCATTGTTCGTTGTAATATACATAAATGACTTCTAGACAAACGACGCAAAGATTGGTGGAATATCGGATAGTGAAGGAAACTGTCAGAGAATCCAGCAATGTATACATAAATTGAAGTGTCAGGCAGAGAAATGGTAGATGGAGATCCGGGCAAATGCGTGGTGCTGTATTTTGGTTGGTCCAATTCAAGAGCGAACCATACAATAAATGGAAATGGTCTGTGGTAAATTAATATACAGTGAGATCTGGGTGTTCAGGCCCATTGTTCCCTGAAGGTGACAGCGCAGATCAATAGAGTAGTCAAGAAGGCATGCAGCTTTAAAAACATGCAAGCCGGTAAAAGAGGGAGAGGCGTGGCCTTGTTAGTCAAAGATATTATAACGGTGACTGAGAGAATCATTGATGAGGACTCATCTACTGAGTTAGTGTGGACGGTGGT
>NW_025206625.1:7183-11956 GCF_004010195.1 Chiloscyllium plagiosum | reverse complement strand
TGCAGCCACTGCCGATGCCACTTAGTCTCATACTGGGCTCAAACTCACCACTGCCACCACCTCCATGAATCTGCAGTGTACACAATTACCAGCAGGAGTCCAAACTTGTCTCTGCCTCAGCTCGTCATTGTAGTAGCTGCCAGGAACTCAAACATTTCTCCGATGCCACGTCCACAAGTCTGTGCTGGGTCCACTTGAGTCCGCGCTGGACCCACTGGTGTCCATGATTGACCCACTGGAGTCCACACTCGGCCCACTGGAATTGGAGCTGGGCACTGGAGTCCACTGAAGTCAGTGATGGGCCCACTGGAACCCACACTGGGCGCACTGATTTTTGCACTGGGGCCACTGACGTCTGCACTGGGGCCTCTGGAGCCCACGCTGGGCACACTGAAGTCTGCACTGGAGCCACTGAAGTCTGCACTGGGGCCACTGGAGTCCACACTGGGCCCATCTGAGTCCACACTGGACTCACTGGAGTCTGCACTGGATGCACTCGAGTCCACACTGTGCTCATTCAAGTCTGCACTAAACTCACTGGAGTCCATGCTGTGCTCACTCCAGTCGACACTGGGCCCACTCAAGTCTGTGCTGGGCCCACTCGACTCCACGCTGGGCCCTCTGGAGTCCACACTGAGCCCACTGGAATTCGCGCTGGGCCCACTCAAGTCTGTGCTGGGCCCACTCAAATCCACGCTGGGCCCACTGGAGTCCACACTGAGCCCAATGGAGCCCGTGCTGGGCCCACTTGAGTCTGTTGTTGATACCATTGCTGCGACTAAGCTCTTCAACTAGACGTGTGTAAAATTAAAGAAAGAAAAGAGAGAAAAAAGGAAAAGAAATGAAAAGAAAAACAGACAGAGTGGACAAGCCCTGAGCTCACATGTTAGACATGGTTAAATTAGTTATGGATTTTTCCCACTTCAAACGTATCAGCTTAATTTCTCATCCAAAGAACAGAGTCTGCGCAGGGCCCACTGCTATCATGCTGGGCCCACTGAAGTCCACGCTGGGCCCACTCGAGTCGGCGCTGGGCCCTCTGGAATCAGTGCTAGGCACACTGGAGTCCATGCTTGGCCCATTGGAGTCTGCACTGTGCCCACTGGAGTCTGCATGAGCCCACTGGAGTCTGTGCTGGGCCCACCGAGGTTCGCGTTGGCCCCACTGGAGTTCGCACTGGGCCCACTGGCATATGCGCTGAGCCCATTGGAGTCCACGCTGGGCCCACTGGAGTTTGTGCTGGGCCCACTGGAGTCTGCGCTGGGCCCATGGAGTCTGCGCTGGACCCACTGGAGTCTGCGCTGGGCCCATGGAGTCTGCGCTGGGCCCACTGGAGTCTGCGCTGGGCCCATGGAGTCTGCGCTGGGCCCACTGGAGTCTGCGCTGGGCCCATGGACCGTGCTGGGCCCACTTGAGTCTGTTGTTGATACCATTGCTGCGACTAAGCTCTTCAACTAGACGTGTGTAAAATTAAAGAAAGAAAAGAGAGAAAAAAGGAAAAGAAATGAAAAGAAAAACAGACAGAGTGGACAAGCCCCGAGCTCACATGTTAGACATGGTTAAATTAATTATGGATTTTTCCCACTTCAAACGTATCAGCTTAATTTCTCATCCAAAGAACAGAGTCTGCGTAGGGCCCACTGGTATCATGCTGGGCCCACTGGAGTCCATGCTGGGTCCACTCGAGTCTGTGCTGGGCCCACTCGAGTCCGCGCTGGCCCAACTGGAGTCCATGCTGGGCCCACTGGAGGCCGTGCTGGGCCCACTGGAGTCTGTGCTGGGTCCACTGGAGTGCGCGTTGTGCCCACTGGAGTTTGCGTTAGGTCCACTGGAGTCAGCACTGGACCAACTGGAGTCCATGTTGGGCCCACTCGAGTCGGCGCTGGGCCCTCTGGAATCAGCGCTGGGTCCCCTGGAGTCCGTGCTGGGCCCACAGGAGTCCGTGCTGGGCCCTCTGGAATCAGCACTGGGCCCACTGGAGTCCACGCTGAGCCCACTGGAGTCCGCGCTTGGCCCAATGGGATCAGCACTGGGCCCACTGGAGTCCGCACTGAGCCCACTGGAGTCTGCACTGGGCCCACTGGAGTTCGTGCTGGCCCCACTGGAGTTCACGCTGGGCCCACTGGAGTATGCGCTGAGCCCACTGGAGCCCACACCGGGCCCACTGTAGTTCACACTGGAGTCTGTGCTGGGCCCAATGGAGTCTGTGCTGGGCCCACTGGAGCCTGCGCTGAGCACACTGGAGTCCATGCTAGGCACACTTGAGTCCACGCTGGACTCTCTGGAATCAGCACTGACCCCACTGACCCCCAGTGGTCCATGCTGGGCCCACTGGAGTCTGCACTGGACCCACTGGAATCTGCACTGGACCCACTGGAGTCCATGCTGGGCCCACTCGAGTCGGCTCTGGGCCTCTGGAATCAGCACTGGGCACACTGGAATCCGTGCTGGGCCCACTGTTGGCCATGCTGGGCCCATGGAGTCCATGTTGGGCCCACTGGAGTCCGTGCTGGGACCATGTAATCCATGCTGGGCCCACATGAGTTCATGTTGAGCCCTCGCGGGTCCATGCTGGGCCCACTCGAGTCTGCGCTGAGCCCACTCGAGTCCGCTCTGGGCCCACCTGAGGCCATGCTGGGCTCATGGAGTCCGCGCTGGGCTCACTTAAGTCTGCACAGGGCCCACTGGAGTCTGCACTGAGCCCACTTGAGTTGGGGTTGGGTCCACTGGAATCCATGCTGGGCTCATGGAGTCCGCGCTGGGCTCACTTAAGTCTGCACAGGGCCCACTGGAGTCTGCACTTAGCCCACTTGAGTTGGGGTTGGGCCCTCTGGAATCCATGCTGGGCCCACTGGAGTCTGCGCTGGGCCCATTGGAGTTCACGCTGGGTACACTGGAGTGCACGCTGGGTCCACTCAAGTCTGTGCTGGGCCCATTCGAGTCTGTGCTGGGCCCACTCAAGTCTGTGCTGGGCCCACTCAAATCCACGCTGGGCCCACTGGAGTCCACACTGAGCCCAATGGAGTCCGTGCTGGGCCCACTTGAGTCTGTTGTTGATACCATTGCTGCGACTAAGCTCTTCAACTAGACGTGTGTAAAATTAAAGAAAGAAAAGAGAGAAAAAAGGAAAAGAAATGAAAAGAAAAACAGACAGAGTGGACAAGCCCTGAGCTCACATGTTAGACATGGTTAAATTAGTTATGGATTTTTCCCACTTCAAACGTATCAGCTTAATTTCTCATCCAAAGAACAGAGTCTGCGCAGGGCCCACTGCTATCATGCTGGGCCCACTGAAGTCCACGCTGGGCCCACTCGAGTCAGCGCTGGGCCCTCTGGAATCAGTGCTAGGTCCACTGGAGTCCGTGCTGGGCCCACTGGAGTCCGCGCTTGGCCCACTGGAATCAGCACTGGGCCTACTGGAGTCCGCACTGAGCCCACTGGAGTCTGCACTGGGCCCACTGGAGTCTGCGCTGAGCCCACTGGAGTCCCCGCTGGGCTCACCGAGGTTCGTGCTGGCCCCACTGGAGTTCATGCTGTGCCCACTGGAGTATGCACTGAGCCCACTGGAGCCCACACCGGGCCCACTGTAGTTCACACTGGAGTCTGTGCTGGGCCCAATGGAGTCTGTGCTGGGCCCACTGGAGTCCATGCTGGGCACACTTGAGTCCACGCTGGACCCTCTGGAATCAGCACTGGCCCCACTGGTGTCCATGCTGGGCCCACTGGAGTCTGCACTGGACCCACTGGAGTCTGCACTGGACCCACTGGAGTCCATGCTGGGCCCACTCGAGTTGGCACGGGGCCCTCTGGAATTAGCGCTGGGCCCACTGGAGTCCATGCTGGGCCCACTCGAGTCGGTTCTGGGCCTCTGGAATCAGCACTGGGCCCACTGGAATCCATGCTGGGCCCACTGTAGGCCATGCTGGGCCCATGGAGTCCATGTTGGGCCCACTGGAGTCCGTGCTGGGACCATGGAATCCATGCTGGGCCCACACGAGTTCATGCTGAGCCCTCGCGGGTCCATGCTGGGCCCACTCGAGTCCGCGCTGAGCCCACTCGAGTCCGCTCTGGGCCCACTTGAGTCCATGCTGGGATCATGGAGTCCGCGCTGGGCTCACTTAAATCTGCACAGGGCCCACTGGAGTCTGCACTGAGCCCACTTGAGGTGGGGTTGGGCCCACTGGAATCCATGCTGGGCCCACTGGAGTTCGCGCTGGGCCCACTGGAGTCCGCACTGAGCCCACTGGAGTCTGCGCTGGGCCCACTGGAGTTCACGCTGGGTACACTGGAGTGCACGCTGGGTCCACTCAAGTCTGTGCTGGGCCCATTCGAGTCTGTGCTGGGCCCACTCAAGTCTGTGCTGGGCCCACTCAAATCCACGCTGGGCCCACTGGAGTCCACACTGAGCCCAATGGAGTCCGTGCTGGGCCCACTTGAGTCTGTTGTTGATACCATTGCTGCGACTAAGCTCTTCAACTAGACGTGTGTAAAATTAAAGAAAGAAAAGAGAGAAAAAAGGAAAAGAAATGAAAAGAAAAACAGACAGAGTGGACAAGCCCTGAGCTCACATGTTAGACATGGTTAAATTAGTTATGGATTTTTCCCACTTCAAACGTATCAGCTTAATTTCTCATCCAAAGAACAGAGTCTGCGCAGGGCCCACTGCTATCATGCTGGGCCCACTGAAGTCCACGCTGGGCCCACTCGAGTCAGCGCTGGGCCCTCTGGAATCAGTGCTAGGTCCACTGGAGTCCGTGCTGGGCCCACTGGAGT
>NW_025206625.1:0-3619 GCF_004010195.1 Chiloscyllium plagiosum | reverse complement strand
CGCCCCATTACAGGAAGGATGTGGAAGCATTGGAGAAAGTGAGAGGACATTTACCAGGATGTTGCCTGGCCTGGAGGGAAGGTCTTATGAGGAAAGGCTGAGAGACTTGGGTCTGTTTTCATTTGAAAGAAGAAGGCTAAGAGGGTATTTGATAGAGACATACAAGATGATCAGAGGATTAGATAGAGTAGACAATGAAAGTCTTTTTCCTAGGATGATGATGTCAGCTTGTATGAGGGGACGTAGCTACAAATTGAGGGGTGATGGATTTAAGACAGACGTCAGAGTCAGGTTCTTTACTCAGAGAGTGGTATGGGCATGGAATGCCTTGCCTGCCAATGTAGTTAACTCAGCCACATTAAACAATCCTTGAATAAGCACATGGATGATGATGGGATAGTGAACGGTGAAGGGCTTAGATTAGTTCTCAGGTTGGTGCAACATCGAGGGCCAAAGGGGGCCTGTTCTGCGCTCTATTGTTCTATATTCTAAGAAACAATTAGAAAGGAAAAAAAAATGAGAAGAGATATTAAGATTGTTTTAATGTGAATACTTTTATAATTTAATGCATATAGAATGATCACACTACAATTTCAATGAATGGCTTGTCCAGATCATGAAGCATTGGTGGGATTTTATGGACCAGCCGTTGTCTCCTTTCCTTGACCAGAAAGTTGAGGAACAGTCATCGTCAACCGGTTATTGGAGCATTGACTAGCTCTTACAAGCAGCTAAACAACCTGTAGTCAAGATAGTTAGTGCTTTGTTTCTGAGTTGGATATCGATTTCATGGTGTTTAAGAGCTAACAAAATAATCCCAAAGTTCATTTTTCCATGATACAGTACTCCTTCTAATATTGGTTTCCTTTCTTAGAGAAGCACACTGCTGACTTTTCTATTTCCAACTCATCACCCTGTGAAAATACAGCAATCAGTTCAAATCACTAGCATCAATTGCCATTTGAAAGGTATAGAAAGATCAGGGACAGACTGCACTGGTTTATTTTTTAAGATTATCTTCAGTTTCTCAAAGGCTGCTTAGCATTCTGCTGACCAAAACACTTCTGCTTGATTCTTTAACAAATTTGTAAAGTCACAGCTATGCACAAATTTCTGATAAAATCTACATATTCCGAATAATCTCATAATTTCTTGTTTGGTTTTGGGAACAGGGAATTCTATCAGAGCTTTCACTTTCACTTCCACTTCCTTGACCTTGACAACATTTTGTTCTTGGCAAAACTGAGTCCTGCAGATGCTGGAGATCAGAGTCAAGATTAGAGTGGTGCTGGGAAAGCACAACAGGTCAGGCAGCATCCGAGAAATAGGAAAATCGACATTTCCTGCAAAAGCCCTTCATCAGGAATGAGGCTGGGAGCCTCGGGAAGTGGAGACTCACTGAGATCCTTGTAGAGACAGGAGGAGAACTTCTTCAATGTTGATATCCTTGGAAGAGAATTCGTAGTAAGTTTAAAATCAGCTAGAGGAAAGTGAGTACTGAAGATGCTGGAGATCAGAGTCAAGATTAGAGTGATGTTGGAAAAGCACAGCAGGTCAGGCAGCATCAGAGGAACAGGAAAGTCGATGTTTCGGGTTTGTTCTTGTCCAACCATCTGCAAGTTACTTTTTCATTTGCGATTGGACTTTTGGTTAAATTCATTACTAAATGAGCCAAAAGCATCTGCTTAAATAGGTTTTAGACTTGTCATACATGCTCTTACAAGAGCTACTGCATACTACTGTAACATCCAAATACACTATACAGGTGCAAATCTTAGCTATGCCTTGATTTCTAAGCCTCTGGAATGTAGTTGGAGCATTCTTTGAGCCAAATGAAACAGTTGAACATTTGGTGTAACTAAAGCAGATATTTCTTTAGTCTTTGATATTAATGACATTTGCCAATATCCCTTCATTAGATGGATTTTAGAAAGGAATGAAGTAGTAAGGATATGGAATGCTTTGCCTGCAACAGTAGTAGATTCGCCAACTTTAAGTACATTTAAGTCATCATTGGACAAGCATATGGATGTACATGGAATAGTGTAGGTTAGATGGGCTTCAGATTGGTATGACAGGTTGGTGCAACATCGAAGGCCAAAGGGCCTGTACTGCGCTGTAATGTTCTATGTTCTATGTTCTACTGCTAACCCTGTCAATGTAGTGTTCCAACTGTGGAATTGGTACTAATCTGTCTGTGTGATGGCATTCACTTTTCTAGTATTTATCCAAAGTATAATTGATCTATCTGGTTAAGGAACCAACAGTATTAGTGAACTCCAGTTGCTTTGACTATGTTAAATCAAATGGTTTCCTAGCATGTACTAAACCTTTGTCTCTACCTGGGCTTGTTCTGGGCTCATTCTGGCCTAATAAGGATATTGTTTTATCAGTTCTGACTGACCCACATCCACATTATGTCTAGCTAATCCAGGATATGTAGGCATATCTCTATGGATTGCCTTATACTTTCTCAGTAGCCTTACAAGATCCTCACATTAACACAGTGTCTTATTGCCCCAGTACTTCTGTGTCAGCGAGTCAAGGAGGTTCGCTTCGTGAAATCTCTAACTTTCTTACTTCATTCTTATTATGTCTATCATCTTCCACTATTCCTACCAACTGACACACTGAGTCATGGAATCAGAGAACTGTACAGCATGGAAACTGACCTTTGGTCCAACTTGTCCGTGCTGGCCAGAGATCCTATTCTGACCTGGTCCCATTTGCCAGCATTTGGCCCACAACCCTATTAAACCCTTCCTAGTCATGTACACATCCAGATGCCTTTTAAATGCTGTAATTGTATCCGCTTCCAACACTTCCCCTGGCAGCTCGTTCCATACATGCACTACCCTCTGTATGAAATAGTAACCCCTCAGGTTCTTTTTAAATCTTTTGCCATTCACCTTAAACCTATGCCCTCTAGTTTTGGGTTCTTCTACCCTGGCTGTTCACCCTATCCTTGCCCTTGATGATTTTATAAACCTCTCTAAGGGCACCCCTCAGCTTCCAACGCTCCAGGGAAAAAAGCTCAAGCCAATCTGGTCTCTTCCTTTAACTAAAACACTCCACTCCAGCAACGTCCTTGTAAATCTTTTCTGACCCCTTTCATATTTAATAACATCCTTCTTACAGAAAGGCCACCAGAACTGTCTTCTAAAAGTGGCTTCACTAATATCGATCCTATTCTGACCTGGTCCCATTTGCCAGCATTTGGCCCACAACCCTATTAAACCCTTCCTAGTCATGTACACATCCAGATGCCTTTTAAATGCTGTAATTGTATCCGCTTCCAACACTTCCCCTGGCAGCTCGTTCCATACATGCACTACCCTCTGTGTGAAAAAATAACCCCTCAGGTTCTTTTTAAATCTTTTGCCATTCACCTTAAACCTATGCCCTCTAGTTTTGGGCTCCCCTACCCTGGCTGTTCACCCTATCCTTACCCTTGATGATTTTATAAACCTCTCTAAGGGCACCCCTCAGCTTCCAACGCTCCAGGGAAAAAAGCTCAAGCCAATCTGGTCTCTTTCTTTAACTAAAACACTCCACTCCAGCAACGTCCTTGTAAATCTTTTCTGATCCCTTTCATATTTAATAACATCCTTCTTACAGA
>NW_025206624.1:0-11956 GCF_004010195.1 Chiloscyllium plagiosum | reverse complement strand
GCAACACCTTCCCTCTCTCTCACACACACACACACCTACGCAACACCCCCACTTGATTACGAAATGTTCTTATGAGAGCTGTTTCTTGAATTCTCTGGATGATATCGTTTGTACAATGTTCCAGATAATTTTCAAAATAATTCTCAGCCTTAGTAAAATATTCATCCCCAGTATGCAACGCACCAGAGGAAGGAGCAGAGTTTTACTTTTTTAAATCACTCAGGATGAAAGTGCATCATGAGGCCATTAAGCCTCTCAAATATGATCCACTATTCAGATAAAGGGAGAACCTAAACACTTGAAGAGTCACTCTCTTCTTGAAGAGAGGCGCCACATTGGAGTTTCGCCAGTTTCACTGAAATACTCCTGCCATCCAGAGAGTTATGGAATATTTCCCATAGTGCCACCAGTAACTCTGTAACCAATCCCATGAATTGCTGATTATCTGTTTACTCTTGGTCTTTTCTTTTGTTTAGAAATGCCTTGTTCGTTTATTCGAGACAGTACAAGAACTTCCATCTGACTATGGTTTTGTTTATATTATTGAAACTCTTTGTGCCTTCCCCTGTTAGGAATGATGTAAAATACTGTTTTAAATTATCTGCCTGTTCCCTGAAATCAAATCCCCAGTCGGATCCTCCAGGTGTCCCACATATACTTTCCTGCTTTCTTTCCAAAGATCACACATACACATCCTGAACTTTTTTATTCGATATAGGAAAACTCTTGCAGTTAGTTTTTCTTCATATTTCTTGACAGTTTTGGAATATTTTCCTTTTTATTTTATTTTATACAATCTGCTTCTGGTTCCAAACTTAAACTTCCCAAAGTTGGCAGACGCTAATGCTCCCCGATCTGATTTCTTTAGTTTGTGATTGATGAGTATCCTTTACAGCCCTTGTGCATCATGGGGGGGGGGTTCATCTTCAGATTTTCATATCATCTTCTTTTTGATTATAGTCAATCATTGCTGAGCATTATGAAGTATCAGCTTATATATCTCCCACAATAATCCACTGACCTTCACCTGGGTCCATTTTGACGTTCCATTTTAGACCAGATATAAGACATATATCTGTAATTGAAATGCCTGGCTCTTTTCAAACATTCAGGGGGAACCTCCGAATGTGGCTGAACACATAATCAGATGAGAGTCACTCCATTGTCCCAGTTTCTCTTGCTCTGTTATTTCTGTTCGATGATGCCACAGTCCAGTGGGAAGCTTCCTATGTGACCTCCTTTTCTCTCAAACCAGAAATCTCCTAATTCCGGTGAGCTGATCCTTCAGCTGCGACTGTCCCATCTCCCTCACTACTTCCCTCACTCCTTCCCCTCCTTCTCAAAACAATGATAGATCTCCCCTTGTCATAACTTCCTACTGCACTAGAATCCACATTCACAGAATCATCCTCTGACAACACCATCACCTCCAGCAGGACAGCACCATCAAACACAGCTTTCTGAACTCATCCTGTCAGTATCTCACAAGGACCATTCCCTCTGTGACACCCTCCATTACCCCGAACACTTCCCCACTCCCTCCATGGCACTTACCCATGCAATTACAGAAGCTGCAACAGTTGCCCATTCACATCTTCCCTCCTCACTGTCCAAGGCCGCAATCACACCTTCCAGGTGAAGCAGCATTTCAGTTGAACTCGTTCAATCCAGTGTCTTGTCATTGTTGCTCACAATGCAGTCTCCTTTACATTAGTGAGCAAACAGAAACTGCCTTGACGAACATCTCCACTCTGTCTGTAGGAATGACACTGACTTCTGATTGCTCCCCATTTCAATAAACTACCTTGCTCTCAGCTAATGAGACTTTTTTGAGGAGGTAACAAGCAGTTTAGATCTAGGAGAGCCAATGGGAATTATCGATGTGGACTTCCAGAAGGCCTCTGTAAGGTTCTGCACAGGAGTCTGCAGAGTAACCTAATGGCCCGTGGTGTTAGTGGCCAAGTACTAGCATGGAAAGAAGGTTGGCTGTGTGGAACGAGGCAGAATGGGGATAAAATGGTCCCTCTCAGGATGGCAACCGGTGACTAGTATTGTTCCACAACTGTCAGTGCTGAGACCACAGCGGTTCACTTTGTAGTTTAATGATCTGGATGGCAGAACTGAGGGCATTCTGGCTACATTTGCAGATGATGCGAAGACAGTTGGAGGAGCATGTAGTATTCAGGAGGCAGGGAGCCTGTACAAAGTTTTCGGCAGTTCAGGAGAATGGGAAAAGGAGTGGAAGATGAAATACAATGTGGGAGAGTGTGAGGTCATGCACTTTGGTATGAAGAATTCAGACATGGACTAATTGCCAAATAGTCAATAGAAAATTCAGAAATCTGAAGTGCAAAGTGACTTGGGATTCCAGGATTGGCCAAAGATAAATTTGCAGTCTGAGTCAGTAGTTAAGAAGGCTAATACGAAGTCGTCATTCATCTCGGGAGACTGGAAAGGAATGATTCTGAGGCTTTCTAAGGCTCTGATCAGACCACATTTTCAGTATTTTCTGCCTCAAACCTCAGGAAGGATGTATTGGACGTGGTGTGTCTTGAGAGGAGGTTCACGAGAATGATCCCAGAAATGAAAAGCTTAACACATGAGTAACATTTGAGGAATCTGGGTTTATACTCGATGGAGATTAAAGGATGTGGGTGGATCTGATTGAAACTCTCCGAATACTGAATGGCCTGGGCACATAGGACATTGGGAGGACGTCTGCACTGGTAGCAGAGACAAGGACCTGAGGGCACAGGCTTAGATGAAAGGGAAGTCCCTTTTGGACGGAGATAAGATGAAACGTCTTTCGCCAGAGAATGGTGAAGATGTGAAATTCCTTACTACACAAAACATTTGAATCCAGATCATTGAGTATATTTAAAACAGAGGCTTAAAAGTTCTTGATTGCTAAGGGGATCAAAGATACGGAGAGAGAGCAGGGAAATGGGTTGAAAATCTATCAGTCATGATCAAATGATGGAGCAGACTCGATGGACCGAATGGCCTAATTTCGTCTCCTGTAGTCTGGTGGCCTTATAATATTTCGGTCCTGGCCGGCACGGTGGTTCAGTGTTTAGCACTACTGCTTCGCAGCTCCACGAACCTGGGTTCGATTACAGCCTCCGGTGACTGTTGGAGTGGAGTTTACACATTCTCCCCGAGTCTGCATTGTTTTCCTCCGGGTGCTCTGGTTGCCACCCACATTTAAAAGATGTACAGGTTAGGTGAATTGGCCGTGCAAAATTGTCCATAGTGCTTAGGGATGTGGAGGTTGGGTGCATTAGTCAGGGTTAAACCTTCAGTAATAAGGTAGATAATGGGTTTGGTTCTGATATTCTTTGGAGGGTCAGTATGGATCTGTTGGGCCGAAGGGCCTGGTTTCGCACTGTAAGGATTCTAAGCAAGTGCAGGCTACTGCAATGTTCCAATGAAGCACATCTCAAACTCAAGTAACACCTCACTTGACACTTTGGTACGTTAAAGTCTGTAGGAATTAATATTCAATTCCACAACTTCAGAGCCTGACCCCATTATAAGTGTTCTCCATTTTTCGAATACTCTCCATCCCTGTCATCAGTGACTGTAGTGTGAAAGTGATACATTTACTGCACTATATCATTACAATATATGAGTTAAATAATTATTTTGACTAAAATGTCATTTTTGTTCAACAATTGTCATTTTTGTTTTGATTTTTAGTTGCGTTTTTGGTTGTTTCCCACTTACACTGCTTGTTTCCAACAGGATCCATTATTGATATTGTACGATTTTCACTAACACTGTGTTCCACAGGATCACAGCTACCATATTACCTGTCATGATGGCTGATCCTCTATCCCTACAGCATTCTCCTGCTCTCCCTCCATTACGTTAGTGCCTAGAAATCCTTATTTATGTTCAGTGCCTTCACATCCACAACCTTGTATAGGAAAGAATTCCCCAGGTTCAACAGTCTCTGAGTGCAGATATTTATTCTCATCTCAATGCAGAGTCGCCTGTCTGTACCTAATACGGTGGCCCCTTGTTTTAGACGTCTCAGCCAAGGGAATTATCATCCCGGCTTCAACACTGTCTGGCCCTGCTACTATTTTGTATATTTCACTGAGTTCTCCGCTCATTTTCCTAAACCGCATGGAGAACAGGCCCCGTCGACCCAAATTCTGCTCTCACACCAAACGTATTATCCCAGTGATCAGTGTGATCATCCTTTATTGCAATCCCTCAATGTCAGGTGTGTCCTTTATTAGGTAAGGAGACCAAAACTGCACACAATACTGTAGAATGTTCGAGATGGGGTCTCACCAAGGTGCTGTACAGCTACAGCAAAACACCCTTACTCCTGGACTCAAATCCCATTTTAATGATGTTCAAAACACCATTTATGTTCCTAACTAAGTTCTGTTCCTCCAATATTGCTTTCAGTGACTGGTGTACAAGGAGATCCAGATCATTTTCAATGTTATAACTCCTCACTCGGTGGGTCTGTGTACACTGGCCAGAGTGCCAATGTCATTCCCAGTATTGACTTCTGGATTCTGATCTCGCTGCTCTGTATAGAGCTCAGACGTGTAGTTCATCTGGTCCGAGTGATTTATCCAAGTTCAGGCCATTCAGTTTTCTAAAACGTTCTCATTGTTCATGAACAACATACTCAGCTCTGTCCCCTCACTCTCTTCAAGTTTTGGGAAATTACTTGCGTCTTCCACCATGAAGACGGACACAGAGTTCCTCCATCATTTCTTTGTTCCCCACTACTGCCAATCTGACATATTTTTCCAGCAGCCCAGTATCCACTTCAGCCTCTCTGTTGCACTTTATATATCTTAAGAATCGCTTACAGTCTTCATCTATATTACTGGCTAACTTATCCACATGTTTAATCTTCTCCTTCCTTTTTTTTTTTTGTTGCCCTCTGTTAGTATTTGTAAACTTCCCAAGTCTCTGGTTTACCACTGCCCTTCGCCACATTGTATGCTTTCTTTTCTGTTTTTATGCTATCCCTGACTTCCCTAGTTAGCCATAGTTGCCTCATCTTCCCTTTACCATGCCTCCTTTTCCACGGAATGAATCTCTGCACTTTCTGCTGAATTACTCCTAGAACCTCCTTCCATTGCTGTTCCCCTGCCTTTCCTGGTAGAACCCGTCCCAGTCAATTCTACCCAGCTTCTCTCTTATGCCTCTGCAGTTGCGTTTATTCAGCTGACGTACTTTTACATATAATTCTATCATCTCCCTTCTCAAATTGCAGAATAAATTTAACCTTATTATGAGCACTGATTCTGACGCGTTCCTTCACATTGATCTCCCTTATCTATCTGTCTCATTTCACAACACTAGATCCAGTATTGCCTGTCCCTGAGTGGGCTGCAACACAAGCTGCCACAAAAAGCTATCTTGTAGATATTCCATGAATTGATTTTCTTTCAATCCACTACCGACCTGATTTCCTCAGTCGACCCGCACATTTAAATCCCCCAAAATCCCTGTACTTTGCCTTTCCGACGCATCATTTCTATTGCCTGGCATATCTTTTAGCTCAGCTCCTGACTACTGTTTGGAGGCCTGTACAAAACTCAAACTATGATTGCTTTAACTTCATGTTTCCTCAAATTTACCCAAGCAGACTCTACACTATCTGACCCTACTTCATTTCCGACTCTTGATTTAGTTTCATTTTTTCCCAATAAGGCAACCCCACCCCCTCTGCCAACCTGCTGACCTTTTCCATATAATGTATATCCTGGAATATTCTGCTGCTAAAATTGAATCATTTGCAGCCACGTCTCCATGATGCCCACCACGTCATATCTGCTAATTTTGATCTGTGCCACAAGCTCGTTCACCCTGTTCCTTATGCTGCACGCTTTCAGATATAACACCGTCAGTCTTCTATTAGCCATCGCTCTTCTGTGGCAGTGGGCGGCACGGTGGTACAGTCTCTCTCTCTCTCTCTCTCTCTCTCTTTCTCTCTCTCTCTATCTCGGTCTCTCTCAGTCTATCTCTAATAACTCTCTGGTTTTACATTGTGCAGTTGGAGAGCACACGGTGGCATGAATGGATTCCTTCTGTGCTGTGTTAATTCTGAAGTACTCTGACCCACACGAAATACCTTGGAAGCCTGGAGAGACAAGCTGGTCCAGTGAAAGACACAGTGCACAATCATTCATTATCTCTTCTTGTTCTCTGGTATACAGCGGCATTGAAATACCTGTTCCAACGAAATAGATTGAAATTGGAACAGTCGGGAGGATGTTCAGCAGGCGGTATTGCAATCAGGATTGAATGGACCGTTTTCATACCTCAAATGTGGATTTGTGTGATAACTGCTCCTTCCAAGTAACACTCCCTTGCCCCTGCCTGATTCTGACGTAATTTATCCTTTCCCGAATTCAGTTGCTTCTCACAAGGTCCAGACTTATCCATGTTCATATCTATCTTAAATGTGAAGGAGTTGTGATCACTGCTTCCCAAAATGGTGTCCCATGAAAGGTCAGGCACCTGGCCAGGCTCGTTCGCCAATATGAGGTCAGGTATGGCCAATTCTCTAGTGGACTACCGACATACTTTTGCAAGAACCCTCCAGGATGCATCAAACAAATTGTGCCCCATCCAAGTTTCTTAATCTAAGGGAGTCCCAGTCAATACTGGAGATGTTGAAGTTTCTCACGATGACAACTCTGTTTTCAAGACACCTTTCCATAATCAGCTTATGTATTTGTTCCTCAATCTCTCCGTGGTTTTTGGATGAACTACAGTATAATCCTAACACAGTCTTTGCATTCACCTAACTTTTGAGCTCTATTCATGTTGCCTCCGTGGATGAACCCTCCAGTATGCCCTCTCTGAGTGCAGATCTAACATTCTCCCTGATTAATAATACAACTCCTCCACCTCTTTTGCCTTCCTCTCTATCTGAACAAAAACAATGAAACCCTGAAATGTTGAGCAGTCAGTCCTGTCCCTTTCACAACTAAGTCCCTGTAATGGCCACAACATCATCGTCCATTATAAGGAGTGACGTTCCAATACTGGTGACTGTGGAACATAACTGACCTTCCTCCTAGTCTGAACAGCTATGCCCCCAGACCTCTCTATTTTCTATCTTTTCCCCAATGTCATAATCACAATGTAATTGAGTTCAGTAAATGGTACTTCATCACAGTTCCTTAACATCAATAACATCAACAGCTTGACCCACACGTGCCCTCTCTGATCCTGAAATAACAATTTGAATTGTGTTTGTCACGTACAATTCTCTGTTAACATCTGCATGCCATCTGTTTGTTATAAGCCCATATTTTTCTTACGCACATTTTGCATCAGATCATGGATGATAGATGTTCTCTCAACGTTTAACTGATTTTTCACGGTTCAGATGAAGGTCATCCCATCGGAACAGTTCCCTCCTTGCCCAGTATTTGTGTCAAAGTCCCGTGATTGAAACCTATTTCTCTCGCACCAATCTTTGAGCCACACATTTACCTGCTGACAAAAAATTGCGCTAATTAGTTCATGGCTCAGGCTATAATCCAGAGATTTGGTTCTGCTTTCTAATTTACCTCCTAGCTTTTTATATCCCTTAGCAGAACCTCTGCCCTAGTTTTATCTCTGTCGTTTGGTACCTGTTGAGACCACGACGACTGGATCTTTACCCTCCACTGCAAGTTCCTCTGCAGCCCTGAGGAGATATCCCACACCTGAACACCAGTTAGGCAACACAACCAATCTCAATCGCAGTCACACAGAACAGTGTCTATGCCTCTAACTAAATTATCCCCAATTACAACAACTTTTCTCTTTTCTTCCCCTCCTTGAAATCCTCCCAAAATTCAGTGAAATGGCCATTCAGCTCATCATTCCTGCAGTCCCCTTTCCCATCCAAACAGGGAACAAGACGTGTACCTTTTAGACACAGACAGGGGCTGGGGCTCCTGCAACTCTACCTCCTGTATCCCTCTACCTGCCTCACTCATAGCCACATCTTCCCTGTCCCTGATCACAGGCTGAATTTGAGTTAGTTGATCTAAGGAGTGTAACTGTCTCCTAAAACACGGCGTCCAGGTAACACTCTCTTTCCCTGTAGTGTTGCAATGTTTGAAACTCAGACTCCAACTCACCGAGTAGAATCCAGTGTTCTTCTAGCATACAGCATTTACTGCAGACATTGTCACTGTGAATCACAGTGTGGTCCACCAGCTCCCATATCGTGGAGAAACAACAAATGCAGCTGGTTTACTGTAAAAATGGCCATGGATCTCGGACTGGCCTGTGTGATTAGGAGACTTGCCCGGCCACTTGTGTGATTGCAGTGTCCCTGATTATCCACTCCATTAATCTCAGTCCTTGAGCATGCAGCCTTTCCTTGTGCTACCCCTGGAACTCCCCACACCCCATCGCTTCGCACTCGATGGTCCCGACGCAGGGCTGTGCGCACAAAGACCTTGGCACTTTCTGACGCGCTAGGGATGCTGGGTAAAGATCCTGTCATTGAAAGGAACAGAAGCTCAAAATTCCAATTGAACACCAAAGCAGAATGAATACGCTGAATGGCATTCATCTGCTTTGACATTTTCTGGTCTTTTGGATTAACTTCTATTTATCCTCGTCCATCTGCAAATAGATATTCCATATGTATACCTTGTCAAACATGTTTGATGGACGTGGTAGATATCAGATCCAGTGGTAATTGGACTGATCCAGTGGACCCCACGTTCCCGGTTAATGTGGTCAGAAATACGTTTTTATTAACAAGTCTATCCATTTTTAAAGAAAATGTCTTGCCAGAGTTGTGCTGAAAGGATATTTGAATTTTGAAGAGACTAGACCATGCCACGTGCTAGTGATGGTAGAAATAGAAAGGTAGTACAGTTAAATACATGGCTAAAGATCTGGTAGAGGTGGCAGCTCTTCCGATATGTGGATCATTGGGTATCCCGGGTCAGTAAGATATGCACAAGAAGGTTGGGATGGTCCTGAACGTGCAGCAATCTCCGATACATTGGTCATTGGGATTCCCAACTCAATAGGATATACACAAGGACGGGATATACCTGAACTGGGTCATCGCCTGGGTTTGCTATTGTTCCTCAGGAGGGTTTCAATAGTGTGACGGGTAGGGAGGGGAGGAATCCACAGCAGTAGGTCTACAAGTACAGTGACTGAGGAGGAGTTCGGACTAATCCCAGTCCAGCTAAGACCAAAAACTAACAGGCAGAGTGTTCTGAACGCAATGGCCCTGGCAGGCTGAAGTTTGCTGATTTTAATATTAGGAGTCTGACAGGTAAAACAAATGAACTTGGAGCTTGGGGGAGTATATATTACTGCAATGTTAATATTACAGAGATTTGGTTGAGAGAGGGAGAAGAGAGCAGTCAATCCAATGGGTCCAGAGAGAGTTGCAGAATTTTTAGTGAGCGGCTGGAAATAGTTGTTAGGAGTAAAATAATTATCCAGCATTTTACTGGAATTGTGCAGTGTGCATGATGTAATTCACAGATTGAAGGGACAAGTGAGAAAACTGGAATTGACTGTTCGCAATATTTCCTGCTTTACTAATAGTCTTTTGTAATATATTGTCACCAGTGAAAGGAAGAGGAGAATTTTCATCAGCGAATCTCAAACGAAATATCAGGTCAGGATCTGAGGGAGTTGGGCTGAACTGTGTTAATTTCAATGCAAGGATTATTGTGGTTAAGGCAAACGAACGTACAGCCTCAATCAGCACATGGGACTTGAAGAACAGATTCGAGGATATTTCTACACTGAGGAATTGGGAGAGACAATATTAATGAAATGCGTTTTTGCAATATGTAATACAGGGAAAAAAACGATTTTCTGTACAGACCAAAATATACAAAGTACAAAGAGATAAGATTGTTAAAATGCACTCCTGATATTGAGCTATGTAAAGTGAAATATGGATTGCAAAACTAGGGAAGTGGAGTGCAAAGTTTATCAATCTTATTTGACCCACAGCTGAAGTGCTGATTTCCCCTCTGTCAGTAATCCCCCTCACTGAGATTCTCTCGCGCAGTTTCTTACACAGTATCTCGGGGGTTGGGGAGTGGGGGTATTATCATTTCTTGCTGCTCTTGGCATAGCCTATTTATAAATATCCACCTTCTGCATGGACCCAACCCATCGGCCTATTGGGTTCTGTTTAGCTGTCAGTAATCTAGCTCTATGATATTTTCGGAAGTAAGTGATCTGGGGTGACAGCCAGCATCATCGTAATGCTCAGAGGGTATGGCACCCAGACAAAGGGTTTGCAATCCAGAGGAATTTCTAAATAAAACTTCCAATTTCTGTCTATCCATATCCATCTAACCTGATGCTGTCTTCTGATCTATCGAGTTCCATCGTCATCTAACACCGTTTCCTCTCCCACTCAGTCAGTCACTCCCAGTTCTAGCCTAACTCAGTTTATCTCCCTTCACTTTCTACCTCTCTGTTTATCTCCCTCTCACAATCTATCTTCACACACTCTATCTCCAGTTATGCAGTTGGAGAGCTTGTGACCACATGATGGACTGACTGGCCTCCATCTGTGCTGTAATAATTCTAAAGTTCTTTGACACACAATAAAATCTTCACGTACCTGAAGCTGGTCCAGTGCCAAGTACAGTGCGCATTTACCCATTATCTCTTCCTGTTATTATCTGATGTGCAGCTACCTTGAAATGTCTGTTCAAACAAAACAGACTGAATAAAACTCGAGCAGTCACGAGGACGTGCATGACGTTGTATTTCAATCAGGATATACTGAAGGATGAGATTCCAAATTAACATAAGCAATGAATGAAAAATAGGGCAACACAAGAAATGGCATCTGAGTACAGCATGTGTTTCCAAGTAGGCCTCATGGTATTATTGCTAGATTATCAATCCAAACAATCGGCTCCTGTTCTGCGAACCCAGGTTCGAATCTCGCCACTGCAGATGGTGGAAATTCAATTCTTTTCTTAATCGCTGGAACTAAGAATATACTGATGCGAAGGAAATTATGTCGATCGTCAGAAAAAAAAGGTTCACTAATGTCCTTCAATGACGTAATATTCCATCGTCACATGGTCTGGCCGACATGTGACTCCAGACCCAAAGCAATGTGATAGCCTCTGAATCATCCTCTGAAATGGTCGAGCGAGACCTTCAGTTGTACCAATCGCTACAAAATCTCAAAGAAATTAAACCGGATGGACCACCATGTGTCGACTTGAGCAGTGGAAAAGTCAACACTAGAAACATCACTGTCGAACCTGCCAAGTCCTCCTTACTAACATCTGAGGTCTAGTACCAAAATTGGGACAACTGCTTTACAGAGTAGTCAAACAGCAGCATGACATAGTCATATTCATGGACTCATACCTTACAAAATCAACCACCAAGAGTGATTTGGCAGCGGGCCTACTGATCACGCTGGTCGGATCCTAAAGGACATAGCTACTATATTGGGTCCGCGAAGGTGGTGAGGGAATAACGAGAGGCAAAAAACATACCTGACCTCATCCTTACCAATCTACCAACTGCAGATTCATCTGTCCATGACAGTATCGGTAAAAGTGACAACTGCACGGTCACATTGAGAATAAGCTCTATTGTGTTGTGTGGCACTATCACCATGCTAAATGGCACAGAGTTCCAACAGACCTAGCGACTCAAGACTGAGCATCCAAAAGACACTGTGGTCCATGAATAGGAGCAAAACTATACTATAGCACAATCTGTAATGCCATGACCCAGCATATAACCCAATCATTACCATCAAGCGAGAGGACTAACTCTGGTGCAATAGAGTGAGCAGGTAAAGCTGTTCCAGTATAGTTACAAAACGACAATGCAGAAAAACTACTCAAGTGTGTTCTGAACATAAAACACAGGACAAATTCAACCCAGCCAAATACCGCTTCATTAGTCCACTCTCCATCACCAGTAAATTGATGAAAGGTGTCATCAACAG